>NC_041384.1:572376152-572384686 GCF_002162155.2 Triticum dicoccoides | reverse complement strand
GGGGGGGTTAATGGGCCTCATGGGCCCAAAGTGGAGCAGAGGAGGGGCGGCCAGGGCAGGCTGCACGCCCCCTCCCCCTCTGGTCCGAATTGGACAAGGAGGGAGGGGCGACGCCCCCCCTTTCCTTTCTCGCCTCTGTCCCTTCCTTTCCCCTCTCCTAGTTGGACAAGGAAAGGAGGGAGTCCTACTCCCGGTAGGAGTAGGACTCCTCCCTGGCGCGCCTCCTCCTGGCCGGCCGCCCCTCCCCCTTGCTCCTTTATATACGGGGGCAAGGGGGCACCTCTAGACACAACAATTGATCCTTGAGATTTATTAGCCGTGTGCGGTCCCTCCTCCACCATAATCCTCGATAATATTGTAGCGGTGCTTAGGCGAAGCCCTGCGATGGTAGAACATCAAGATCGTCACCACGCCGTCGTGCTGACGGAACTCTTCCCCGACATTCTGCTGGATCGGAGTCCGGGGATCGTCATTGAGCTGAACGTGTGCTAGAACTCGGAGGTGCCGTAGTTTCGGTGCTTGATCGGTCGGGCCGTGAAGACGTACGACTATATCAACCGCGTTGTGCTAACGCTTCCGCTTCCAGTCTACGAGGGTACGTAGACAACACTCTCCCCTCTCGTTGCTATGCATCACCATGATCTTGCGTGTGCATAGGAAATTATTTGAAATTACTACGTTCCCCAACAGTGGCATCCGAGCCTAGGTTTTATGCGTTGATGTTGTGCACGAGTAGAACACAAGTGAGTTGTGGGCGATATAAGTCATACTGCTTACCAGCATGTCATACTTTGGTTCGGCGGTATTGTTGGATGAAGCGGCCCGGACCGACATTACGCGTACGCTAACGCGAGACTGGTTCTACCGACGTGCTTTGCACACAGGTGGCTGGCGGGTGTCAGTTTCTCCAACTTTAGTTGAACCAAGTGTGGCTACGCCCGGTCCTTGCGACGGTTAAAACAGCACCAACTTGACAAACTATCGTTGTGGTTTTGATGCGTAGGTAAGAACGGTTCTTGCTAAGCCCGTAGCAGCCACGTAAAACTTGCAACAACAAAGTAGAGGACGTCTAACTTGTTTTTGCAGGGCATGTTGTGATGTGATATGGTCAAGACATGATGCTAAATTTTATTGTATGAGATGATCATGTTTTGTAACCGAGTTATCGGCAACTGGCAGGAGCCATATGGTTGCCGCTTTATTGTATGCAATGCAATCACGCTGTAATGCTTTACTTATCACTAAGCGGTAGCGATAGTCATGGCAGCATAAGATTGGCGAGACGACAATGATGCTATGATGGAGATCAAGGTGTCGCGCCGGTGACGATGGTGATCATGACGGTACTTCGGAGATGGAGATCACAAGTACAAGATGATGATGGCCATACCATATCACTTATAATGATTGCATGTGATGTTTATCTTTTATGCATCTCATCTTGCTTTGATTGACAGTAGCATTATAAGATGATCCCTCACTAAATTATCAAAGTATAAGTGTTCTCCCTGAGTATGCACCGTTGCGAAAGTTCTTCGTGCTGAGACACCACATGATGATCGGGTGTGATAGGCTCTACGTTCAAATACAACGGGTGCAAAACAGTTGCACACGCGGAATACTCAGGTTAAACTTGACGAGCCTAGCATATAACAGATATGGCCTCGGAACACGGAGACCAAAAGTTCGAGCGTGAATCATATAGTAGATATGATCAACATAGTGATGTTCACCATTGAAACTACTCCATCTCACGTGATGATCGGACATGGTTTAGTTGATTTGGATCACGTGATCACTTAGAGGATTAGAGGGATGTCTATCTAAGTGGGAGTTCTTAAGTAATATGATTAATTGAACTTTAATTTATCATGAACTTAGTCCTGGTAGTATTAGCATATCTATGTTGAAGATCAATAGCTCGCCTTTAGCTCCCCTGTTTTATTTTTGATATGTTCCTAGAGAAAACTAAGTTGAAAGATGTTAGTAGCAATGATGCGGATTGGATCCATGATCTAAGGTTTATCCTCATTGCTGCACAGAAGAATTATGTCTTTGATGCACCGCTAGGTGACAAACCTATTGCAGGAGCAGATGTAGATGTTATGAACATTTGGCTAGCTCAATATGATGACTACTTGATAGTTTAGTGCACCATGCTTAAACGGCTTAGAATCGGGACTTCAAAGACGTTTTGAACATCATGGACCATATGAGATGTTCCAGGAGTTGAAGTTAATATTTCAAGCAAATACCCGAGTTGAGAGATATGAAGTCCCCAACAAGTTCTATAGCTAAAAGATGGAGGAGAATAGCTCAAGCAGTGAGCATGTGCTCAGATTGTCTGGGTACTACAATCGCTTGAATCAAGTGGGAGTTAATCTTCCAGATAAAATAGTGATTGACAGAATTCTCTAGTCACCATCACCAAGTTAGTAGAACTTCGTGATGAACTATGATATGCAAGGGATAACGGAAACGATTCCCAAGCTCTTCGTAATGCTGAAATCGACGAAGGTAGAAATCAAGAAAAATATCAAGTGTTGATGGTAGACAAGACCACTAGTTTCAAGAAAAGGGCAAAGGAAAGAAGGGGAACTTCAAGAAGAACGGCAAGCAAGTTGCTGCTCAAGTGAAGAAGCCCAAGTCTGGTCCTAAGCCTGAGACTAAGTGCTTCTACTGCAAAGGGGCTGGTCACTGGAAGCGGAACTGCCCCAAGTATTTGGCGGATAAGAAGGATGGCAAAGTGAACAAAGGTATATTTGATATACAGATTATTGATGTGTATTTTACTAGTGTTCGTAGCAACCCCTCAGTATTTGATACTGGTTCAGTTGCTAAGAGTAGTAACTCGAAACGGGAGTTGCAGAATGAACATAGACTAGTTAAGGGTGGAGTGACGATGTGTGTTGGAAGTGGTTCCAAGATTGATATGATCATCATCGCACACTCCCTATACTTTTGGGATTAGTGTTGAACCTAAATAAGTGTTATTTGGTGTTTGCGTTGAGCATGAATATGATTTAATCATGTTTATTGCAATACGGTTATTCATTTAAGTAAGAGAATAAATTGTTGTTCTGTCTATGAATAAAACCTTATATGGTTACACACCCAATCAAAATGGTTCGTTGGATCTCGATCATAGTGATACACATATTCATAATATTGAAACCAAAAGATGCAAAGTTAATAATGATGGTGCAACTTATTTGTGGCACTGCCGTTTAGGTCATATTGGTGTAAAGCGCATGAAGAAAATCCATGCTGATGGGCTTTTGGAATCACTTGATTATGAATCAGTTGATGCTTGCGAACCATGCCTCATGGGCAAGATGACTAAGACTTTGTTCTTCGGAACAATGGAGCGAGCAACAGAATTGTTGGAAATCATACATACTAATGTATGTGGTCCGATGAATATTGAGCCTCGCGACATGTATCATTATTTTCTGATCTTCACAGATGATTTGAGCAGATATGAGCATATCTACTTGATGAAACATAAGTCTGAAACATTTGAAAAGTTCAAAGAATTTCAAAGTAAAGTGAAAAATCATCGTAACAAGAAAATAAAGTTTCTACGATCTGATCATAGAGAAGAGTATTTGAGTTACGAGTTTGGCCTTCAGTTAAAAACAATGTGAAATAGTTTCACTACTCACGCCACCTGGAACACCACAATGTAATGGTGTGTCCGAACGTCATAACTGTACTTTATTAGATATGGTGCGATCTATGATGTCTGTTACCGATCTACCACTATCGTTTTGGGGTTATGCATTAGAGACAGCTGCATTCACGTTAAATAGGGCACCATCTAAATCCGTTGAGACAACACCGTATGAAGTATGGTTTGGCAAGAAACCTAAGTTGTCGTTTCTTAAAGTTTGAGGTTGCAATGCTTATGTGAAAAAGTTTCAACCTGATAAGCTCTAACCCAAATCGGAGAAGTGCGTCTTCATAGGATATCCAAAAGAATATGTTGGGTACACCTTCTATCACAGATCCGAAGGCAATATATTCGTTGCTTTGAATGGATCCTTTATAGAAAAGGAGTTTCTCTCGAAAGAAGTGAGTGGGAGGAAAGTAGAACTTGATGAGGTAACTGTACCTGCTCCCTTATTGGAAAGTAGTTCATCACACAAATCTGTTCCTGTGACTACTACACCGATTAGTGAGGAAGCTAATGATGATGATCATGTAACTTCAGATCAAGTTACTACCGAACCTCGTAGGTAAACCAGAGTGAGATCCGCACCAGAGTGGTACGGTAATCCTGTTCTGGATGTCATGTTACTTGACCATGACGAGCCTACGAACTATGAGGAAGCGATGATGAGCCCAAATTCCGCGAAATGGCTTGAGGCCATGAAATTTGAGATGAGATCCATGTATGAGAACAAAGTATGGACTTTGATTGACTTGCCCAATGATCAGCGAGCCATTGAGATTAAATGGATCTTCAAGAGGAAGACAGACGCTGATAGTAGTGTTACTATCTACAAAGCTAGAATTGTTGCAAAAAGGTTTTCGACAAGTTCAAGGTGTTGACTACGATGAGAGTTTCTCACTCGTATCTATGCTTAAGTCTGTCTGAATCATGTTAGCAATTGCCGTATTTTATGAAATATGGCAAATGGATAAACAAAACTGCATTCCTTAATGGATTTATTAAAGAAGAGTTGTATATGATGCAACCAGAAGGTTTTGTCAATCCTAAAGGTACTAACAAAATATGCAAGCTCCAGCGATCCATCTATGGACTAGTGCAAGCATCTCGGAGTTGGAATATACGCTTTGATAAGTTGATCAAAGCATATAGTTTTATACAGACTTGTGGTGAATCCTGTATTTACAAGAAAGTGAGTGGGAGCATTACAGCATTTCTGATAAGTATATGTGAATGACATATTGTTGATCAGAGATAATGTAGAATTATTCCGCAAAGCATAAAGGAATGTTTGAAAGGAGTTTTTCAAAGAAAGACCTCGGTGAAGTTGCTTACATATTGAGCATCAAGATCTGTAGAGATAGATCAATACGGTTGATAAGTTTTTTCAATGAGTACATACCTTGACAAGATTTTGAAGTAGTTCAAAATGGAACATTTAAAGAAGGAGTTCTTGCCTGTGTTACAAGGTGTGAAATTGAGTAAGACTCAAAACCCGACCATGGCAAAAGATAGAGAGAGAATGAAAGTCATTCCCTATGCCTCAGCCATAGGTTCTATAAAGTATGCCATGCTGTGTACCAGACCTATTGTATACCCTGCCCTGAGTTTGGCAAAGGAGTACAATAGTGATCTAGGAGTAGATCACTGGACATTGGTCAAAATTATCCTTAGTGGAATAAGGATATGTTTCTTGATTATGGAAGTGACAAAAGATTCGTCGTAAAGGGTTACGTCGATGCAAATTTTGACACTGATCCAGATGACTCTAAATCTCAATCTAGATACATATTGAAAGTGGGAGCAATTAGCTAGAGTAGCTCTATGCAGAGCATTGTTGACATAGAAATTTGCAAAATACTTACGGATCTGAATGTGGCAGACCCGTTGACTAAAATTCTCTCACAAGCAAAACATGATCACACCTCAGTACTCTTTGGGTGTTAATCACATAGCGATGTGAACTAGATTATTGACTCTAGTAAACCCTTTGGGTGTTTGTCACATGTTGATGTGAACTATGGGTGTTAATCACATGGTGATGTGAACTATTGATGTTAAATCACATGGCGATGTGAACTAGATTATTGACTCTAGTGCAAGTGGGAGACTGAAGGAAATATGCCCTAGAGGCAATAATAAAGTTATTATTTATTTCCTTATATCATGATAAATGTTTATTATTCATGCTAGAATTGTATTAACCGGAAACATAATACATGTGTGAATACATAGACAAACATAATGTCACTAGTATGCCTCTACTTGACTAGCTCGTTGATCAAAGATGGTTATGTTTTCTAACCATAGACATGAGTTGTCATTTGATTAATGGGATCACATCATTAGGAGAATGATGTGATTGACTTGACCCATTTTGTTAGATTAGCACTTGATCGTTTAGTTTGTTGCTATTGTTTTCTTCATGACTTATACATGTTCCTATGACTATGAGATTATGCAACTCCCGTTTACCGGAGGAACACTTTGTGTGCTACCAAACATCACAACATAACTGGGTGATTATAAAGGTGCTCTACAGGTGTCTCCGAAGGTAATTGTTGGGTTGGCGTATTTCGAGATTAGGATTTGTCACTCCGAATCTTGGAGAGGTATCTCTGGGCCCTCTCGGTAATGCACATCACATAAGCCTTGCAAGCATTGCAACTAATAAGTTAGTTGCGGGATGATGTATTACGGAACGAGTAAAGAGACTTGCCGGTAACGAGATTGAACTAGGTATTGAGATACCGACGATCAAATCTCGGGCAAGTAACATACCGATGACAAAGGGAACACCGTATGTTGTTATGCGGTCTGACCGATAAAAGATCTTCGTAGAATATGTAGGAGCCAATATGAGCATCCAGGTCCCGCTATTGGTTATTGACCGGAGACGTGTCTCGGTCATGTCTACATTGTTCTCGAACCCATAGGGTCCGCACGCTTAACGTTACGATGACAGTTTCATTATGAGTTTATATATTTTGATGCACCGAAGGTTGTTCAGAGTCCCGGATGTGATCACGGACATAACGAGGAGTCTCGAAATAGTTGAGACATAAAGATTGATATACTGGACGACTATATTTGGACACGGGAATGGTTCCGGGAGTTATCGAATATAAAACGGAGTACCGGGGTTACCGGAACCCCCCCCCCACCCGGGGGGGGGGGGGTTAATGGGCCTCATGGGCCCAAAGTGGAGCAGAGGAGGGGCGGCCAGGGCAGGCTGTGCGCCCCCTCCCCCTCTAGTTCGAATTGGACAAGGAGGGAGGGGCGGCGCCCCCCCTTTCCTTTCTCTCCTCTCTCCCTTCCTTCCCCCTCTCCTAGTTGGACAAGGAAAGGAGGGAGTCCTACTCCCGGTAGGAGTAGGACTCCTCCCTGGCGCGCCTCCTCCTGGCCGGCCACCCCTCCCCCTTGCTCCTTTATATACGGGGGCAGGGGGGCACCTCTAGACACAATAATTGATCCTTGAGATTTATTAGCCGTGTGCGGTGCCCTCCTCCACCATAATCCTCGATAATATTGTAGCGGTGCTTAGGCGAAGCCCTGCGACGGTAGAACATCAAGATCGTCACCACGCCGTCCTGCTGACGGAACTCTTCCCCGACATTCTGCTGGATCGGAGTCCGGGGATCGTCATCGAGCTGAACGTGTGCTAGAACTCTGAGGTGCCGTAGTTTCGGTGCTTGATCGGTCGGGCCGTGAAGACGTACGACTACATCAACCACGTTGTGCTAACGCTTTCGCTTCCGGTCTACGAGGGTACGTAGACAACACTGTCCCCTCTCGTTGCTATGCATCACCATGATCTTGCGTGTGCATAGGAAATTTTTTGAAATTACTACGTTCCCCAACATCACTTTCATATACTAGTGCGAATTTTTCATTATAGAACTTGGCTTGTATATTCCAATGATGGGCTTCCTCAAAATGGCCTAGGTCTTCGTGAGCAAGCGAGTTGGATGCACACCCACTTAGTTCTTTTTGTTGAGCTTTCATATACTTATAGCTCTAGTGCATCCATTGCATGGCAATCCCAACTCACTCACATTGATATCTATTAATGGGCATCTCCATAGCCCGTTGATACGCCTAGTTGATGTGAGACTATCTTCTCCCTTTTTGTCTTCTCCACAACCACCATTCTATTCCACATATAGTGCTATGTCCATGGCTCACACTCATGTATTGCGTGAAGATTGAAAAAGTTTGAGAACACCAAAAGTATGAAACAATTGCTTGGCTTGTCATCAGGGTTGTGCATGATTTAAATACTTTGTGTGGTGAAGATGGAGCATAGCCAGACTATATGATTTTGTAGGGATAACTTTCTTTGGCCATGTTATTTTGAAGAGACATAATTGCTTAGTTAGTATGCTTGAAGTATTATTATTTCTATGTCAATATTGAACTTTTGTCTTGAATCTTTTGGATTTGAATATTCATACCACAATAAAGAGAATTACATTGAAATTATGTCAAGTAGCATTCCACATCAAAAATTCTGTTTTTATCATTTACCTACTCGAGGACGAGCAAGAATTAAGCTTGGGGATGCTTGATACGTCTCCAACGTATCTATAATTTTTTATTGTTCCATGCTATATTATCTCCTGTTTTGGACATTATTGGGATTTATTATACACTTTTATATTATTTTTGGGACTAACATATTAACCGGAGGCCCAGCCCAGAATTGTTGTTTTTTGCCTATTTCAGAGTTTCGCAGAAAAAGAATATCAAAGGGAGTCCAAATGGAATGAAACCTTCGGGAACGTGATTTTCGGAACGAACATGATCCAGAGGACTTGGACCCTACGTCAAGAAAGCAATCAGGAAGGCACGAGGTAGGGGC
>NC_041384.1:572362302-572375913 GCF_002162155.2 Triticum dicoccoides | reverse complement strand
CCCCCCTCGTGGGGCCCATGTTGCTCCACCGACGTACTTCTTCCTCCTATATATACCTACGTACCCCCAAACTACCAGACACAGAGCCAAAACCCTAATTCCACCGCCGTAACTTTATGTATCCGCGAGATCCCATATTGGGGCCTTTTTCGGAGCTCCGCCGAAGGGGGCATCGATCACGGAGGGCTTCTACATCAACACCATGGCCTCTTCGATGGAGTGTGAGTAGTTTACTTCAGACCTTCGGGTCCATAGTTATTAGCTAGATGGCTTCTTCTCTCTTTTTGGATCTCAATACAAAGTTCTCCCCCTCTCTTGTGGAGATCTATTCGATGTAATCTTCTTTTGCGGTGTGTTTGTTGAGACCGATGAATTGTGGGTTTATGATCAAGTTTATCTATGAACAATATTTGAATCTTCTCTGAATTCTTTTATGTATGATTGGTTAGCTTTGCAAGTCTCTTCGAATTATCAGTTTGGTTTGGTCTACTAGATTGATCTTTCTTGCAATGGGAGAAGTGCTTAGCTTTGGGTTCAATCTTGTAGTGTCCTTTCCCAGTGACAGTAGGGGCAACAAGGCACGTATTGTATTGTTGCCATCGAGGATAACAAGATGGGGTTTATATCATATCGCATGAGTTTATCCCTCTACATCATGTCATCTTGCTTAAAGCATTACTCTGTTCCTTTGAACTTAATACTCTAGATGCATGCTGGATAGCGGTCAATGTGTGGAGTAATAGTAGTAGATGCAGGCAGGAGTCGGTCTACTTCTCTCGGACGTGATGCCTATATACATGATCATACCTAGATATTCTCATAACTATGCTCAATTCTATCAATTTCTCAACAGTAATTTGTTTACCCACCGTAATATTTATGCTCTCGAGAGAAGCCACTGGTGAAACCTATGGCCCCCGGGTCTATTTTCCATCATATTAATCTTCCATCAACAAGCTATTTCCTTCTCAGTTTATTTTGCTTTCTTTACTTTGCATATTTATCATAAAAATACCAAAAATATTATCTGATCATATCTATTAGATCTCACTTTCGTAAGTGATCGTGAAGGGATTGACAACCCCTTTATTGCGTTGGTTGCGAGGATTTTATTTGTTTGTGTAGGTGCGAGGGACTCGCACGTGGCCTCCTACTAGATTGATACCTTGGTTCTCAAAAACTGAGGGAAATACTTACGCTATTTTGCTGCATCACCCTTTCCTCTTCAAGGGAAAACCAACGCGGTGCTCAAGAGGTAGCATGCATACTCAGGGAGAACACTTGTACCTTGAAATTTAGTGAGATATCATCTTATAATGCTACCGTCGAACTAAGCAAAATAAGATGCATAAAGGATAAACATCACATGCAATCAAAATATGTGACATGATATGGCCATGATCATCTTGCGCCTTTGATCTCCATCTCCAAAACACCGTCCTGATCTCTATCATTACCGGCATGACACCATGATCTCCATCATCTTGATCTCTATCAACGTGTCATCACATGGTCGTCTCACCAACTATTGCTCTTGCAACTATTGCTATCGCATAGCGATAAAGTGAAACAATTATTTGGCGCTTGCATCTTATGCAATAAAGAGACAACCATAAGGCTTCTGCCAGTTGCCGATAACTTCAACAAAAACATGATCATCTTATACAACAACTTATATCTCATCACGTCTTGACCATATCACATCACAACATGCCCTGCAAAAACAAGTTAGACGTCCTCTACTTTGTTGTTGCAAGTTTTACGTGGCTGCTACGGGTTGAGCAAGAATCGTTCTTACCTACGCATCAAAAACCACAACGCAGTATAGTGATTGTTTTTTGATCTTCAGAAAGAACCTTGTTCATTGAATCCGATTCAACTAAAGCTGGAGTAACAGACACCCACTAGCCACCTGTGTGCGAAGCACATCGGTAGAACCAGTATCGCGTAAGCATACACGTAATGTCGGTTTAGGCCGCTTCATCCAACAATGTCGCTGAATCAAGAATCAACTAGTGACGGCAAGCAATATGTATATACCCACACCCACACCTCCTTTGTGTTCTACTCATGCATATGACATCTATGCATAAACCCGGCTCGGATGCCACTGTTGGGGACGTAGTAATTTCAAAAAAATTCATACGCACACGCAAGATCATGGTTATGCATAGCAACGATAGGGGAGAGTGTCGTCCACGTACCCTCATAGACCGTTAAGCGGAAGCGTTATGACAACACGGTTGATGTAGTCGTACATCTTCACGGTCGACCGATCCTCAGTACCGAACGTATGACACCTCCGCGTTCAGCACACGTTCAGCTCGGTGACGTCCTGCGAACTCACGATCCAGTAGAGCTCAAAGGAGAGTTTCGTCAGCACGACAGCGTGGTGACGATGTTGATGAAGTTACCGTCGCAGGGCTTCGCCTAACCGATGTGGATTATGGCGGAGGGGGGCACCGCACACGGCTGGGAGAGATCAATGATCAACTTGTGTGTTCTAGGGTGCCCCCGTATATAAAGGAGCAAAGGGGAAGGCTGGCCGGCCTTGTAGGGCGCGCTAGGAGGAGGAGTCCTCCTCCTAGTAGGAGTAGGACTCCCCTCTTTCCTACTCCTACTAGGAGGGGGAAAGGAAGGGGGAGAAGGAGAAGGAAAGGGGGCGCCGCCCCCCTTCCTAGTCCAATTTGGACCAGAGGGGGAGGGGCGCGCGGCCTGCCCTGGCCGCCCCCCCCCCCTCTCTCTCCACTAGGGCCCAACAAGGCCCATTAACCCCCGGGGGGTTCCGGTAACCCCTCCAGCACTCCGGTAAAATTCCGATTTCACCCGGAACTCTTCCAATGTCCAAATGTAGGCTTCCAATATATCAATCTTTATGTCTCGACCATTTCGAGACTCTTCGTCATGTCAGTGATCATATCCGGGACTCCAAACTACCTTCGGTATATCAAAACATATAAACTCATAATACCGATCATCACAGAACTTTAAGCGTGCGGACCCTACGGGTTCGAGAACTATGTAGACATGACCGAGACACGTCTCCGGTCAATAACCAATAGCGGAACCTGGATCTCATATTGGTTCCTACATATTCTACGAAGATCTTTATCAGTCAAACCGCATAACAACATATGTTGTTCCCTTTGTCATCGGTATGTTACTTGTCCGAGATTCGATCATCGGTATCTCAATACCTAGCTCAATCTCGTTACCGGAAAGTCTCTTTACTCGTTCTCCAATGCATCATCCCGCAACTAGCTCATTAGTTGCATTGCTTGCAAGGCTTGTAGTGATGTGCATTACTGAGAGGTCCCAGTGATACCTCTTCGACAATCGGAGTGACAAATCCTATTCTTGATCTATGCCAACTCAACAAGTACCATCGGAGACACCTCTAGAGCACCTTTATAATCACCCAGTTACGTTGTGACATTTGGTAGCACACAAAGTGTTCCTCCGGTAATCGGGAGTTGCATAATCTCATAATCATAGGAACATGTATAAGTCATGAAGAAAGCAATAGCAGTAAACTAAAACGAACAAGTGCTAAGCTAACAAAATGGGTCAAGTCAATCACATCATTCTCTAATGATGTGATCATGTTAATCAAATGACAACTCATGTCTATGGTTAGGTAACATAACCATCATTGATTCAACGAGCTAGTCAAGTAGAGGCATACTAGTGACAATCTGTTTGTCTATGTATTCACACGTGTATTATGTTTCCGGTTAATACAATTCTAGCATGAATAATAAACATTTATCATGATATGAGGAAATAACTAATAACTTTATTATTACCTCTAGGGCATATTTCCTTCAGTTCCGGCACTACCAAAAGAGGGGGGGTCCCCCTCTTTCATCTTCTTTCTTGGCCTCCCCTAGATGGGAGAAGGGTTTCCCCTCTAGTCCTTGGTATTCATGGCCCTGGGAGGTCCAGAGTCTCTTCTGATAATGGATTTAACCCTCTTCGACGGAGTGCGAGAAAAGGGCTTTCTTTCTCCGCTTCAAAATCGCCCGAGGTGGTAGTATAAAAATTCCAAAAAAATATGACTAGGGTTTTGGTGTATATATAGAGAAATGGGCCCTGAGAGGCAGTGGAGAGGAGGTCCATGGGCTCCATTCGATGGGCCCATGGAACCTAGGCCATGGCCGCATGACAGGGGTGTGTGGAGCCCTGGTAGGTCCCTTCCAACTAGGCTTCTAGAGCAAGGTTTCCTGTAATACTTATATCAATGTCGTTTTTGTGTACCTAAAAATATTTTTTGCATTACATAAAAAATGCAAAAATAATAGCAATCGACACCGGATTAGTATGTTAGTACAATAAAAATAATAAGAACATGTGGAAAAACTATGTATAAATGATGTGTATATCGCATGTACATAAAAAATTATAATACCAAAAAATATAGTTACATCATAGAAGTATTATAGAGCAGCTCCTCCCGCTTTAGATGTACATCGAGGCGCAAAGATCCAGGTAGCAGTGTTGCTCTCGGAGGCGACGATAGGGGTAGGTCCTTCCGCTTTAGATGTGCACCGGGGAACATGGACGAGGTGGCGGCGCCGTTCTAGGAGGTTGGCGATGGGAGCAACTCGTCTCCCCCCCTCGCCAGTGACAACAATCTCCAACACCGGCACCACTAGTTTCACCCATCCACCACTGGCCAATGATCAAGCCTTCCCACCTCCACCTAAACTCCACCGAGCGTGGCTTGCTCCCTCCATGTGTCGTGTCACTGAGTCCGTGCAACACCTCTCGCCGCTAGCTACATGCCTTCGTCGTAACAATGATGGTGGCTCTCACAAGCGAAGGGGCGAACATTGACGAGAGTGAGGAGAGGGATGATTTGCTCCGGACACCAATTGAACAAACGGCTGTAACTCACGAGAGGAATAGTGAGGGACTAAATCTACTGGCTATTAAGCATGGAGGGACGAAGAATAGAGAGAGAGAGAGTCAAAACCAGGTTTACCCGAGGAATGCCACTACGAGAAAAAAAAAGTCTATTCTGCTTTAGAAGTTGGGAAAGACATAGGTTAAGGCTGTGTTCGGTAATACTCCGCTCCTTCGCCAGGGAGCGGAGCGGGCGGAGCGCCCATTTTGCAGCTTGCCGAAATTTCACTGGATGCCGCTCCGCTCCGCAGCGAAGAGTTTCCGAACGGCCCCAAAACATAAGTTTTAGGGTTTAAAAAAATGTTTTAGGGACAAAACTCATACTACTACAGTACTCTCTCTATCCCATAATATAAGAACATTTTTGGTACTACACTCAAAAATGTTTTTATATTATGGGACGGAGGAAGTACTTCACAATAAGTTGAGATGAAAAATGCGCTTTCGTCTTTCCACTGTAGCTCAGCCTGTGGGGCCATATTGGCATACGTCCATCTGCAAGAACATCCATCCGATCTTCTCCCCCACTCGGGCACACCCGGCGACAGCAACAATCTCGTCGCCGCTCTGATGCTAAGGCCGCCGCCGGCGCCACTGCTCCCTCCAGCTTCCCGCGCTTCCCTCCTTCCTCCCCACAAAGCCGCGAACCCCAACACCGAACCCACTCCCGCGACCTCCACGACCGCCAGAGCCACACCCATGGGCGCGGCTGCGTCCTGGCCGCGCGCGCTGGGCCAGCGCTTCAACCCGAGAGGCGTGGCCGCGGTGGTGGCCGTCGCGGCGTCCGAGCCGCGTCTAGCGCTGCCGCACGTGTCGGTGCAGGACATCCGGTGGCTGGACTGGGCGGAGCTCCGCCGCGCCGGGTTCCGCGGCGTGGTTTTCGACAAGGACAACACCCTCACCGCGCCCTACGCTCCCGAGCTCTGGCCGCTGCTGACCGCCTCGTTTGACCAGTGCCGCGCGGCCTTCCCCGGCGCCATCGCTGTCTACAGCAACTCCGCAGGTCTGGCTTGGTCGCGCTGCTCTTAGAAAACGTTGAATTGGGCGGAATGTTTGCGTGATGATGGAATTGATGTGTTTGGGCCAGTGCAGGGTTGAAGCAGTATGATCCAGATGGGTCGGATGCCAGTACGATTGAGGCGACTATCGACGGGGTTCATGTGATTAGGCATGGTAAGTGCCCAGACACCTCATAGCTCTAGAACTATCCATTTCCAAAATATCTGAATTGATCTCCTTAGGGAAATGGGAGTTTGCATACTATGAGAGTCTAATGCCATCTTTATGAAAATAAGATAATTGGCCTGTCACCAGATATATTTATAATGGTAACTTCATTCAGAAATTCCATTTTGTTAAGTATGAATTGCATCCCATGATACCAAAGCACTAAAATTCTGTATTGCAAACTTGCACTTAGATGCTTATTGAGTCTGTTTTTATATCATCTTCTTTCTGAAACGTAATTTGACAATGTGAGGTAGAAGCTTCCTGTCGTTATTGGTGCACATAAAAAATAATAGGGATAATATTAATATGTTTATACGTTTCCTCTATTGTCTGCAGATGCAAAGAAGCCTGCTGGGGCAGCCAAGGAAATAGAGAGTTATTTTGACTGCTCAGCTTCAGATCTTGTGCTGGTAGGAATGGCTATTATCAGTTCAGACTGTTCTTACTTAATATCAGTATGTATTGATTTTTTTAATATTTCCCCCATTTTCCCAGGTTGGTGATAGATACTTTACTGATGTTATCTATGGAAATAGGAATGGTTTTCTTACTGTATTTACAGAACCATTGAGTTTTGTCGGTGAATCTTACATTGTCAGAAAGGTAAGACCCATGCTCTATGTTTCTCGTACGAAATTTAACAACATTAGCAACCTCGAAAATATAGGAAACAAACAGTTCAGTTACAAAGATAACACCATAGACCAAGCATGAGCTTTTATCTGTTACTCCCTCCGTTCCAAAATAGATGACCCAACTTTATACTAACTTTGTACTAAAGTTAGTACAAAGTTGAGTCATCTATTTTGGAACGGAGGGAGTACTTGCTAGTGTGTTGTTTTCTTGTGGACAATTTATTCTTATCTACTCCCTCCGTTCCAAATTACTTGTCGTAGGTATGGATGTATCTAGATGTATTTTAGTTCTAGATACATCCATTTCTGCGACGAGTAATTTGGAACGGAGGGAGTACTGATTAAACCATTGAAAAACCAATCGTTTATTGTGATTTCTTGCCAGTCAGTTACTATTGAATAGTCCTCCGAGTTTTTTTTTCCCACAACTATGCTACTCACATTCAGCTATTTTACCTATCAAAGTTTGTTTGCAATCAAGGGACGTGATAATGTTAAGAGGTACTACCTCTCATCCAAAACGAAATTTCGTTTTAAATTTTACCAGTCAAGTTTTGAGGCCTTCATACTGCTTACGGTTCGAGGGTTTGACCATCTGTAAAGAAGAAGTAATACATCCAAACTATCAAACTGATATTAAATATTTTATCATGAAATACAATTCCGTAATGTATAATTATTTATTTGTGAGGACACATGTTTGCACAGAACTGATGGTCAAAATATCATCTTGAAGACCGTGTCATGTCCTAAAAGACTTGAAAAAACTCGACCAACCAGGGACTAACCCCTTGTCATGGGTTGTGGTTCGTAAAGGTGAGAAGAAGGGTTTAGGATAGGAGCGGAGGTTGTGATCATGGCTGGTAGGAGGATGAGGCTGGACGTCTCGTTTACCCGTGGCTGTCTAGACGGGAGAGAGGAGGCTCCAGCTGCAGATAGCAGGGGATGAGAAATTGGGATTATTCTTGCTTGTCTTTATTGATCGACTAGTAGTGACTATTTATAGCCCAGTTACAACTTGGTGGCTAAGAAAGGATAAGAATATAAACTCCAACAGATTTGAAGATAGCGGAGAAAACCTTTCCCATAGTCAAATCCTCTTTCCTAACAGCTAGATAGCACGTTTCATGCTGCATCTGCCTTATGTCTCCTCCCATGCTGGTAAGTGAGGCCCTGATATCCCTGGTGGCATTTTCTTAAAGAAAAGGAAACATGAGCAGCCACCCTACGGAGGTAGAGCCACAAACGCAGGTGGCGGCTAGTGAGCACACCAACCTGCTCGAACTAGCCACTCGTCGTAAAAGACTTTCATTTTGGTTAGGAGGAAGTATGTATTTTATGTTCGCATAAGTCACGTTATGAGGAAACCCCACTGATTTGCTTACCTTTTATTTTACTGTACATTTAGGACGTCCTTGACTCCCAGAAATGCCCACTGATTTGCTTACCTTTTATTTTTTGTTTTATTTTTTGACCGCCTGTTGGACTTAGTACTATGACATCATCCCACTTGTTTCGTTGACTCGGTCTTGTCACCCAGCTCTCCTTTTCTTACCTCTCAACGCTCTCATGTTCTTCACATTTCTCTTCCAACATCTATGGAGCCAACAGCAGCATGACGGCCCAACACCAGGCCATGTACCACTGCTGGCGTCTGCTTTGTGATGGGATTTGTGCGGCTCCAGCAGATGCGGCGACTAGGTCGACTCCAAACAACTAGTGGCCTAGTGACATGATTTGGAGAGCAGTACTGGCCAGCAGTGACAGGCATAGTGGGTCCTCTAGGTCCATCGGGAAGGGGAGTTTATGTAGTGAGGGGGCAGGCGGGGAGCAAGCGGCGGCGTGATGGGTGGGGCCGGTGACTCAGTGCTCTAATTCATGGATGTTTCTGGAATGACCTCCTCCCTCCGTTCCTAAATATAAGTCTTTTTAGAGATTTCAATACGGACTACATACGGATGTATATAGACATATTTTAGAGTGTAGATTCACCGAAATGGCATAGGAGCACTCGGCGACGCCATGCACTGAAATCTCAACCTCCCCTGTGTCTCGGGATCCTCAATCATTATATTAGCCTCTGAGTATTCCGAGCTTTATCCTCTTATATTGTCCTTTGTTTTTTTGGGTATATGTGTCTTCAATTCCACGCGGTTCTGTCCCATGCACTGTCGAACTCATCTACCAGCAGCCAAACAACGCCAAATCCAATTCAATGCAGACGCTCCCCTTCCTCATAACTGCCCCATCCATCTTCCCCTGGACTCCAGTTCTTCCTCACCATGGACACTGCTCATGTTCTTCTTCCTCTCTCTACTTTTCTGTTTCTTCTTTTAGCTCCTGCCCTTCTCCTTCTGCAACGTGGACGTGGGAAAAACCAGGAGGAATGAGGAAGACTATGTCTTTGTCCTGACGGGGAACAACGTTGAGGAGGAACAAGGCAGCCGTCCGAGCTTGCCGCGTCCATGTCGCTGGACCTCGCAGCCGGTCCGCTGCATCGCTGGGGCGGTCATGCAATGCTCGTCATTTAATATTTCCAATAGTCATTTATCACATTCAACCGAGCAGGACGCTTCTAGAAGATCTTCCTCCTATCACTTCAAGAAGAGCGCCCGTATGCAGTTTGCAGTACCCGCCCGTCCCTCCGTCCTCATGACCAGCCACAGGACAAACTCCCAGTGGTCTTTGCAGTAAAAAAAAACTTGTAGGTGTCGCACCAGCTCCTGGTAGCGGCCCAGCAGTCCCTCCCGCACCAGGTTCCGGTAGCTCCCCGTCACCTCGCTGGTCCTATTCTTGATATCCTGTCGGGGGAAGGGGGTCTCTGTCGGAGGACGTCGGGAGCATGGCCACTGCCAGCGGGTAGGCCAACTTGACGGCAAGGAGAACCTTGTCCAAGTCCAACAGCAGGAGCCACGAGACCAAGATGCCTGGGAACAGGCTGGGCAGCGAGTAGTGACATCCCCTGGTCCACAAGTAACACGAGGTGCTTTCGTGAGCATGGCGTAGAGTCGTAGAGAAACACCGATGCCATGGCCATTGGCCCCCTGTACGGCACAAGAAGGACGTACTTCCGGTGACATCGTCAAGCTGATGCCCGTGTGGCTCGGAGGTCCAGCCGTTCGCCGGTATGCCTCGGTGCCCGTGCGGCACCATTTCACAGAGCCTCCTGCTGCCCGCCCTTAACTTTTCTGTGTTCCTATTAAATGGAGCAGCACAGGTACGAACTGTTTCTTTCTACGCGTGGGTTGTGTATTTACACGAAACAAAACATTCGTCAAAAGTGGCACTGATCCCAAGCGACTAGGGTAGCGGGCAGGATTTCAGAGTGCTGCGCCGCCGAGTGCTCCTAATCCGCTTCCGTAGATTCACTCATTTTTCTCCGTATGTAATCCATATTGAAATCTCTAAAAAGACTTGTATTTAGGGACAGAGGGAGTAGATAATTGTGAATGCTACTGTAGCCACGAATCAAAGCGTGGCAGTTGGATGAAGCCCAATAAACAACTGATAATGCATTCTGATTCTTGGATTCAAATTTTTGAAATTGGCCTACTGTATAGATAGTATGGATATGATCGGATATCCATTTCTGAGCCTGGGCTCTTCTGCTCTCGGTGAACAGTAAATTCAAAAAAATACTAGATTTTTTTTTGATGGAAGATGTTCGAGTGCGTGATGTCCGGGCAAAATGTAATCGTGTTCGGACATCTGAGGAGCTCGTGGCAAAGAAGACAAAATCCGTCCGAACAGTGCAGAAACAATAAACTTTCTCAGACCTCAATTTTTTTTTTTTTTGCTGTGGACTGCTCAGATGTCCAAACACAATGAGTTTTGGCACGGACATCACACACTCAAGCATCTTTCACCCAAAAAAAATCAGAATATTTTTTATCTTTTTAAAACTATTTTTAACGAATTTACTGTTCATGCCCGGCTCATCTGGCCCCAGAGCCAAAACACCGCTTCCAGATATGATGCCTATCTTATATAGGCCCATTGTCGCACAGCCCATGTAATCTTTTATGTCTCTCCTGTCCCTTAACAACTTCAAGTATGTGACTTGCTTGTGCTAGTTTTTCGTAGATATTTTGCATAGTCTCAAGTTGATTCTGACTTTGTGTTAATTCCTCAGGTTAGAAAACTGGAAGCGTACATTATCAATTATTGGTACAAGAAAGGGCACAGACCACTCAAGCACCCTTTGCTCCCTGATGCAAGAACGATTGTGAAGTTTGATCCGTGTGAAGGCCCAGTCTCACCTAGAGCATAGCACAGTCATGTACTCCCTCCGTTCGGAATTACTTGTCACAGAAATGGGTGTATCTAGATGTATTTTAGTTATAGATACATCCATTTTCGAGACAAGTAATTCCGAACGGAGGGAGTATATGTTACCAACTGACACTCGTCTGGAGAACTTGTTGGATTCTTTTATCTGAACCTCACAAATTTCAGTTTCTTATCGGGCTAAATATAGAGGGGAATATGATGTGTGTAAAAAAAAACTTGGTATCGTTCGTGTTCAGTGGCTTCTTTTGGTTCAAGGTCGTGATGTCTTTCTCTGGTGACTTGCTGTGCTTGGACAGCACGGCTGCTGCTGTGTGCTGTGCACGTTCCGACAGCGTAGGGGTCATTTCTGGAGCTGCCGATCTGATCATTGTAACTTGTAAGACTGTAACGCTTGAAACTGCATACTATACCACAGTCAGCATAGAGTACGGAACAGCGCAGGGCATGGATTTTCAGGCCCTTAGTATGTAAATTTCATGATTTTTACATGTAAAAGATTCACATGGTAACTGGAACCAGTAAACACCCATTGTTTTAGATAAGCTTGTTTGACGATTCTACAAATCCAAGCCCGCGTGAGCCTGTTATATTCCGATGCTAGTGACCACAAGTACTAGTACTTTTCGTCGTTTTGTTTTCTTCCACTGATATACAAAGTGCATACAAAGTACACCCATTGTTTCAGTGACCACAAGTACTACTACTTTTCGTCCTTTTGTTTTCGTCCAGAGAGTACACACACGATTTCATTTCTTTGCTCAACAGCCGCATGGATATGTTCACACTTCACAGGGACGACTTGGGTTTAACGGATGAAGAGCTTCTCCCGTAAGAGTACACGCCTAGTCCCCGCTTCTTTCCAAGTCGTCCGGCGTCGACATATTGGACAAGCAGAGGGCAAGGGCTGTACTTGTTATCTCCTAGCCCGTTGTGGAGCACCCTAAGTACTGAGAGGCAAACATCTAACCCTATGAAGTCCGCAAGCTGCAGAGGGCCCATTGGATGATTCGTGCCGAGCTTCATCCCTGTGTCGATGTCCTCTTTGGTTGCTACCCCAGTGTAAAGTGCCCAAAATGCTTCATTGATCATCGGCATTAGGATGCGGTTCACAATGAAGCCAGGGTAATCTTGTGAACATATAACGGTCTTCCCAATCCTGCAAAGATCAAAATCATTAGACAATTTCAAGGTTAAAAGGGAAATCAGAGTCAGCTTGGCTGAACCAATTATACCTTAGTCTAAGATCTGCGCTAATGCATCCACGTATGTGGCACAAATTTTAAGTGGTTTAGTAGGTAGCATGGTAGTTCTCGGGGCTAAAAATATTGTTCACACCAAAAACTAAACAGGCCAAATGAGGTCTTTCAAAGGTAAGACACATTTTCTTTACAATGAAAATGCTAGGTTACCAGGTAAAGACTGACTTGGAACCTAAAATATACCTAAACTCCAGAGTATAGCAAGTTTGTTGTGTTCTCAACGAATCCATTAACAATAGGAAGTGGTACGTTTGTGTTTACAGAACGCTTGTTCTGGATAGAACTTTATATCTAAACAGCAACCAGTTACATAAGTAGGTTCCACTTCAGAGTTGCTATAGTAATACGCAGAAACAAGATCACATTTAAGGCTATGTTAAAGTGAGCTTAGGCAGGGCAATATGATGCTTTCACTTACCTTTCAGAAAAAGATTTAACTCGAGAGAAAATCTCTTCTGACGTATCAGCTCCTCGTATGATTTCAACCAGCTTCATTATAGGAGGAGGGTTGAAAAAGTGCATGCCGATCACCTGTAACATGGAAATCTCTTTAACTTCTTATTATCATGGAGAGAAGCTCCAAAAACAATAAAGACATGAAAACGAGAGAATTGATAAAATTAAGAAGCTACAGGAGTGCCTTGAGACATGTTCTGAAGTTGTAGAGTATGCAATCCTATGTAATACTCCCTCTGTTCCTAAATATTTGTCTTTCTAGACATTTCAAATGACTACTACATACGGATGTATGTAGACATATTTTAGAGTGTAGATTCACTCATTTTGCTCCGTATGTAGTCACTTGTTGTTGAAATGCCTAGAAAGACAAGTATTTAGGAACGGAGGGAGTAGCATGCATGACAGAGGCAAATTTAGCCGCCAACATAACAAACGGGGTCGTTATAACTCCAAACTGCCGCCCCACTTGCAATTGATAAGGTCTGCATCACCATCCTATGTAAATTCCGGACAAGCAAGCAACTGGTGTAGCTGAAAGCGACTGCTGAGATAAGCCTGATTAGTGGTCACCTGAGAGGGGCGGCTGGTAGCGGAGGCAAGCCGGGTTATAGAAATGGAGCTGGTGTTGGAGGCAAGAATGGCAGAAGGTTTGGTGATCCTGTCCAGCTCCACGAACAGCTTCTTCTTGACATCTTCGGACTCAACAATGGCCTCAATCACCAGATCCACGCCCCGCAGCTCCTCCACATCGGAGACGCACTTTATCCGCTTCACGGAGTCATCGCACGCAACCTGTGACCAGGCGAGACTAGAAGTGTCAACGAACAGCGTCA
>NC_041384.1:572336505-572361665 GCF_002162155.2 Triticum dicoccoides | reverse complement strand
CACTTGGAGACGAGGCGGCCGAGGGAGGAGGAGATGGAGGCGGCGGCGCGGGAGAGGGCGGCGGGGTCGGAGTCGAGGAGGAAGACGCCGCAGCCGGCCACGGCGGCGAGCTGGGCGATGCCCGAGCCCATCTGCCCCGCGCCTATTACACCCACCGCCGCGATCTCGCTGGTCGCCGGCGCCGCTTGCGTCCCCATGCTTCGTTTCTTCGGAGTTTGTTGGGGTTATCTCTGCCTTCCGTGTCGTGTTCTCTGCACCTGCTACGCTTCAGCCCTGGGCGTATGGCGTATGCTCTGGCGTGGTGGTCGTGGGGCCGATACTGCTTGATCTTGCTTAGACTACTCACAATGCGAGTTGCTGGAATTTTGTCTATTTTGGGCCTATCCCAATAGCAGTTTCAAAAATTCCTAATAAATCCTAGAGGCCCACGCAGCTCATTTGTGTAAGGCAAGAGGTGGAACAAAAGTTTAGTCCCACATTGCTAGTTTAGAGGGAGTTGGACCTCTTTATAAGAGAGATCTTTCCCCACATGTATGAGCATGAGAACAAGAGGGACATCCACGCGCGCTCCCAAGTCCACGACTACTGGCTGCTTCATCACGGGCGATTCGGTTGCCGACGACGACTTCTTCCCCGACGTCCACGACCTCCTCGACGACATGGCAGGCGAGGACACTGACCCCAAGTCCAGCGCTTCTGCTGCTGCTGTCCCGTACGTGTTCTTGTCTTTCCTGTTGAAGGTTCTGATTCTGTCTACTTTAGATATGATAGGCTACGGTTCATATATGCAGAAGCTATTTTCCTTTTCTCTGTCAGAACGCATGACTTGTTTTATCTCTACTATATTAGTCATGCTTTCTCTACTATATTAGTCATGTTTTATCTAGTATTTCTGTTAATAAAATCATTCGGTAAATTGCTCATATTTCCAACAGGAGTAACACGAGAAAATTAGACATTTGCCACTTTAAAGATTGGGCTTCGCAAAAATACCACTCTCAAGATGGCCTTCTCAAAAATGCCACCCAGCTCATGGACATCTTGATTACTATGCCATTTCCCCCGTTTTCCTGTTTTTTCTTTAGTTTTTTCATTTATCTGCGCTTGAAAGGACCAAAGTGCCCTTGTCTCTCCTAACCTTATCTGGTTTGTGCGTGGCTCGATTGGGTCGCCCATGGGATGCTCCGATGCTGTCCGATTGCTCGCTGCTGTAAGCCTGTAACTCGGCCACGCCTGCGCGTGCCGCCGAAGCTCGTTCTTGCCGGTCACCCACGCCACGCCTAATCGCAGCTGTACCTCGCCCTCACCTGCTCGCCACCATGCGTTAGATATTCTCTTAATACTGTTCCACAACAACTCATAATTATTCTTTATCTTATACGACTGCTCGCACCAGGCCAAGCTCACGTGCAGAGTGCTTAAACTGGATGCATAATCTAGATATATCTACTTGCAGTTGCAGATATACACGGTATAGTTTTGTAAATTAAGATCATGCGAACAAAGCAAGAGAAAGGCTTAGCAAAATACAGTGCAGAGGACTGGGTTCCATGCTGTCGTTGCCGCACCATGGTGCGTGGCGTCCCCGTCCAGGCGATTGGCGCCAGCGACGTCCATGGATAGGCAGCGCGGAGACGCCCAGGGATCGGCAGCCCGGCGGCGTCAAGGATATCAACAGCGGCGACGTCCAGGCAATCAGCGGTGGCGCCGGCGGCGGTGTATAGGCGATTTGCGGCGTCAAGGATATCAACGGCAGCGACGTCCAGGCGATCAGCGGCGGCGGCGGTGTGTAGGCGATCTGCGGCTCTGCGCCTGCGCGTGGTGTTATCAACTGTTTTTCAGGCTGGTGGCGCGCGTGAGGGGCAACACAACAAGTCGACTGCCTACACGACGCAATCAGGTACGTGTACATATCTAGGGGTAGTCTTGTCCTTTCAAGCGCAGGTAAATGAAAAAACTAAAGAAGAAACAGGAAAACGGGGGAAATGGCATAGTAATCAAGATGTCCATGAGCTGGGTGGCATTTTTGAGAAGCCCACCTTGAGAGTGGCATTTTTGAGAAGCCCGATGCTTAAAGTGGCAAATATTAAATTTTCTCGGAGTAACATAGGTGGTAATATTACACGTATCTAGACAAAATAGGTGATGTGGCATGTAATTAATGAAGAAAGAGAGACATGTAGTAACATAGCTAGTTACTGTAACATCACACGTATAAAAAAAAATGAGTCTATAGCCTAATAAATGAAGTGATGCATAACATAATACATATGTTACTACCCACTGTGGAGGTAGTAACACAGAATAGTAACATATGCATGTTACTACTCTAAGTTACTCCTCACTGTGACTAGTCTTACCGCGCCGAACTAGCTGACGTTAGAGCAACTTCCATATAAGGAAAAACCCAATATACATCTAAGGTCAAATTCTTAGAGCATTTCTGTAGATATATAAATAACTAGTAACTTTTGCATCCAAGGCCTCGGACCGCTGCTCCAAGAAGATGTATAAAATTTTACATCACCTGCACCGAGTGATGTAAAATATAATCCTTAGAGATGAAAATATGCATCACCAACCGTTCAAGATGTAAACCTATACGTAAAGTGGCCAACCGCACGTCAACCGCCAACAACCACTTCTTCTTTCCTCCATCCATAGTGCGACCACCTCGTTGCCTCCCTTCGCACAGCTGCCATCGCGTCGCCCGCCCACCGGACCCCGCCACACCGCCAGATCCGGCCTCCACCCCCTACCACTGGTTCCGCCGCATTTCAGCCGCCCCACTTGCAAATCGGCCGCATCCACCCCACTTTTCCACCGCCCCTGTCGCCGCCCGATTCGAAGCCCGCCTCAGTTGAAGCTTGGCCGCCGCTTGATTTGAGCTACGTCGGCCCACCCCGCCGCATTTGATCCTCGGCCGACACTTGATTCGAACTCTACCGGCCCGCCTTGCCACATTTGCAGCTCAGTCGCCGCCCGATTTGAGCTCCGCCGCATTTTATGAAGTTGAAGTGGACTCGGAGGAGTAGTAGTTTGATGGATATAGTAGTTTGAACTATGTTTAACTACGTTTTAAGAACTATGTTTGCTTCAAACGAACTTGCTATGTTTAAATTATGTTTGAAACGATGTAGTAGTTGAACTAATTTTACATCATGTATTTACATCATCTGCTGGAGCACTAGTTTTACATCACCAAATATACATCTCATGTTGGAGTTGGGATTTTTTTATGATGTAAATTATACAACACCCATTTTTACATCTCCAAATTTATATCTTCTATTGGAGATGTTCTTAGCAGGAAACGAGCTCAGGTACATCAGATCTTGATTGAATGCATGACAATTATTGGAGGGGTGTTTGGAACAAAGGAAAAAACTATAAATTGCAGGGCTCCTTTCATTCAAAGAAATTCCATAGAATTATTGGAGAACTTAATTTTTTAGAAAAAAGTTGTATGGTGATCATTTGATTTACAAGATTGGAATCCTTAGGAATTTTTCTATAGGATTCATTTTATTCCATTTTAAAGGTCTTCACTCAAACCTCTTTGTAGATTTTCTTTGTTTTTTCAGTGCTAAATACACGAGAACATGACACTATACCTCTTTCTCTCTTCTTAATGCAAAGCAGGGCTACTGTTGGTTCGTCAGTAAAAAGAGAGGCCATAGGGGTAGGATTCCTATAGGGAAATTTTCTTTTCTGCCATTTAAACATAGGGATCCTACATCCCAACGAAATTCCTACGGGACTAGTGTGCTAAATATTCATAGCTTTATTCATACTGTGCTAATTTTTATTTCACCTCAATATGCATGTTCTTATTACATAGAGACAATGTGAGTTATTGTTGTTGTTTACCATTGAAGGTAGCTAGATCTTCTTCCCGATGGCTTAGTATATTATTGTGCAATTGTAGGTAACTTTGTAACATTTACTTCTTGCATGTAGGTATATTTTTGAAACTGTGCCAAGTGAAGAAACTTAGAAAGATTCCTAGGATAAAGACAGGGACGAACCAGGATGAAAAGTGAGAGGGGACAACGGTGAGTGGGAACTAGCAGGCTGATGCGTAGGAACAATTTTTTGCGGATTGATTAGAAAAAACTGCCCACACAATCAGTGAGTAAGAAGAAAAAATATTTTGACTGGGTCGGGGTCGCATAAAAAGATGGCCCACTATCTTACTTGCTCGTGTATCAATAGATTGATTTTGTCTTGTCTCTCGACGTGGCATAAAAGATGTGGATCAGAACATTTTATTGCTTCATGTATTCATCACATTCTTCTTCTTCTTTTTTGTGAGAGGTATTCTGATTTTGGTCTGATTACTGTTGTATAGTTTTGGCAATGAAACTATACCAAATCCATTGGGTTCGTATAGAATACGTGTAAATGTATTATGTGTTCCAAATGAGGAGTTGAAGCTGGTGGTATAATTCAGT
This sequence comes from Triticum dicoccoides, assembly GCF_002162155.2. Classification (NCBI taxonomy): domain Eukaryota; kingdom Viridiplantae; phylum Streptophyta; class Magnoliopsida; order Poales; family Poaceae; genus Triticum; species Triticum dicoccoides. The sequence goes on along the minus strand of NC_041384.1, from coordinate 572,357,211 downwards.
AGATATTATGGAAGCTCCAGCTATTTGTTTATTTTGGGAGCAAATATAGCTTCTTCATTGGATAAACATAACTTTGTGGTCCCAATGTTCTTTTTGGGACCTAACATGTCAAAAACATCGCTAGACGATTCAAGATTATATATATACACAATATAGTGCAGAAAAGGCAGTACAAGTTTAGTTTTGTGCCCAACCACATAAATCTGCATACTCCATCGCCCCTCCGAGATTGGATGTCTTCGCTTTTAGTTTCTTTCTGTTTTCGATAATGTTTCTGAGGCCGGCCATCGTTTCTTTAATATCCGAAGATCCGATCGGTTTGATTTTATTACATGATTTTTTCCATAAAAATAGCTTTCTTGCGGCGTAAGAAGTGCTCCAACCGTCTTAGGGACCAGTCACGCCCCCTCCCCACGCAGGTAGGGGCCTACCCATGCCGTCTGCCATTGTGGAGCACTCATGGCTCCCTGGCATCAATCTCATTGATATGGGAGTCCTCTATTCTATAAAAAAATCACAAAAAAATTCAGGTCATTCCTGCTCCGTGAAATTTTCACCAAAAAAACAAAAAAATAGAAAACATGAACTGGCATTTGCCACTGGATTAATAGGTTACTCCAAATAAAAATAATATAAATTGATGTCAAAAGTATGTAAAGTGCTATGGTAATAACATGAAACAATCAAAATTATAAATGTTGGAAATATGCCCTAGAGGCAATAATAAATTAGTTATTATTATATTTCCTTGTTCATGATAATCGTTTATTATCCATGCTAGAATTGTATTGATGGGAAACTCAGATACATGTGTGGATACATAGACAACACCATGTCCCTAGTAAGCCTCTAGTTGACTAGCTCGTTGATCAATAGATGGTTACGGTTTCCTAACCATGGACATTGGATGTCGTTGATAACAGGATCACATCATTAGGAGAATGATGTGATGGACAAGACCCAATCCTAAGCCTAGCACAAAGATCATGTAGTTTTTTTTGAAGAATTAGCGACAGAGGGAGAGGCTCCCACTGACTTTGTATTACTCACAACATAACAGTTACAAGTGTGTTACAATGGGTTTTAGGCCCCCCGGCCGTAAGTGTTGCAGAAGCAGAACTAGCTGTCCAAATTTACAATGAAGTCAGAGAGAAAAGGATGAACTTTCTCAGGACAGTTATGGATCACCAAACCCAACAGAAATTTGAACCTAGCCAACCATGCCACGAACGAGCTCGGGACCCCCCTGAAATGTTGGTTGTTTCTTTCCATCCACAGGCTCCAAGCAGCAAGCAGGAAGATATCCATGAAAAGCGGCCGACGCCAGCTCTCTCTCCCAGCATGCAAGATGGCTAGCCTATTGGTTCCTCCTGGCCAGGACAGACCAACCTTACTCCAGCATTGTTTGGCAAAAGGGCACTCGAAGAAGAGATGTTCCACGGTTTCCTCTGGCGGGGTTTGGCAGAGCATGCAAGTGTAGTTGCCCCCGGCTACAGCAAAGTGCCGCCTCTTCAGCATGTTCCTGGTGTTCAAACGATCGACCATAAGCAGCCACCCAAACATCTTGAACTTGATTGGGCATTTGGCTTTCCATAGCCAACCAAAGGCCTCATCAGCTTTCACCTGCTTGAAACAGTGGTTGTAGTACTTCTTTGACGAATAACGTCCTAGTTCACAGACCCAAACGTCGGGCGAACCGTATTCCAGACAAACATGCGAGGACCCTTGTTGTATCTCTCTTATCTCCTCCCTAGCCTGGGCCGAAAGAGGCAGACTGAAGATCATGGCTGGATCAGTGGTCCTGAGAACCCTAGCAACGGAGTCATCCTCGTTTAGAGCATAAGAGAAAGCTCGCGGATGCGTGTCCAATAGTGCGGAGCCGGTGTCACTAAACCAGACATCTTTCCAAAACAAAGAGCTGCATCCATCCCCGGGGATGACCCTGGCGACCCCACGGAAGGTTCCACTGAGCTGCATTACGTCTTTCCACCAGAAGGAGCCCATTAGCTCAGTGGCGTGCGGCACCTTGTTCGGGTAGTACGCCTCCCAGACTAGCTGAACCCAGGGCACATCCTCACGATTGTAGAACTTGAATAAGTACTTTAGGAGAAGCGCGGCATTTTGTATCTTGATATCAATAACACCGAGGCCACCACACCTTTTGGGTCGACAGACAAGCTCCCAGGCAGCAAGGGAGTTGGCTTTGATCCCATCGTCAGAATTTTTTGCCCAGAGGCAGTAGCGGCGCAGTTTGTCAAGGTGCTCAACCACTTTAGGGTGCAGCTTGATCGTGCACATTGCATAGATCAGCATGGAGGTGATCACCAAATTGACCAGCGTCAATTTGGCCCCCGACGACATCAGCGATAGGGCAGTGGATGTTTTCCTCTCAACCGAGTGTACCAATGGCATGAGATCAAGAACACTTGGCCTAGTCGTCCCCATGGGGAGACCAAGGTAAGTGAACGGCAGGGTGCCAACAGAGCAGCCAAACACCCCTGCCAACCCACTAGCATGCTGGTGATCGGCATTAATGGGTATGAGGGTCGATTTGTGGAAGTTGATCTTGAGTCCCACCGAGGCCGCATAATCCTCCAAAATAAGTTTCATGCGAGCGGCCTGTGTGGGACAAGCTTGCATAACCAGGATTGTGTCGTCAGCGTATTGCACCACCGGGAAGTCACCCACATTTTCACGAGGAATAGGAAGCTCCAGCAATCCCTGAGTGTACGCGTCATTGATGGCAGCTTGGAGTAGATCAGCCGCAAGGACAAAGATCATTGGTGAGAGAGGGTCACCCTGTCTCACGCCACACTTGCATTTGAATTTCCGACCAGGAACACCATTTAAGAGAACTGACGAAACTCCTGAGCCAAAGATCGTTTCCATCCATCCTAGCCACCTATCATCAAAACCCATGTGTTTCATAATATCCAGCATGGGGGCATGTTCAATCGTATCAAAGGCCTTGGCAAAATCAAGCTTAAGTAATACAATCTCTCTCCCAGACGAGTGGCATTGATGAATATATTCGTACGACCACGCGAGACAATCCTGGATGGTCCTACCTTTGATAAATCCATATTGGTTCCTGTGTATGATTTTTAGAATGACTTTCTGCAGCCGGTTCGCCAAGATCTTTGTAATGATTTTCAGACAACAATTCAGTAAGGTAATTGGTCTGAAATCATTAGCCGTTTCCGGAGAGGATATTTTTGGAATCAGGGTGATATATCCCTCACTAATGCTAGTGATGTCAAGTCCCCCAGCATGGAAAGCGTGACAGAGGTCATAGAAATCTGACTTGATGATTTGCCAGCACTTCTTAAGAAAGCAACCATTAAAACCATCTGGGCTGGGGGCTCTGTCATTCGGCATTTCCTTAACAACAGCATCTATTTCATCAGTAGAGAAGGGCGCACTCAGTTGGTCCAGCCCATCAATCCCGCGGATGATCCTAGAGAGATCAAATTTCATGCTGGTAGGTTTAGAAGAACCCAAACGATCCTTGTATGTATTGAACAGGACCCCCTCTTTGCCAGCATGATCATGAATTTCGACCTCCCCAACTCTAAGCATGGCAATGGCATTGTGCCTATACCTCTCCGTGGCTAATGACTGAAAGAGCTTAGTATTTTCGTCAGCAAAGCAAAAATACCTAATAGTACATCTCTTTCGCCAGTACTCATTCTGGTATTTGAGCAGGGCCTGTAAGTGGTTTTTCAATATCTTCCTGAAGTTTGACTCCTGGACATATAAAGGTCGTTTGTCCTCAAGGGTGTCCATGATGGCCAGAGTCTCATTACTGTTTTGAATCAGAACTTTGAGTTTCGAGACACCCTTTCTCCATCGCTTGAGATTATATCTCAAGTTTTTTAGTTTTTTACATATTCGCGCCGCGGCATTGGGTGCGTGACATGTTTTAGACCATGAGCTAGCAACAACCTCCATGAACCCATCATGATTAGTCCAGAAATTCTCAAACCGGAAAAGCTTGGATCAAGGGACACTTGATTCAATTGTGACCACGCACGAAATGTGATCGGACACTGGTTTTCCCAGAAGCAGGACCATTGTGTTTGGATAGGAGGTGGTCCAACAAGAGGATGAGAAGAACCAATCCAACTGTTCGAGTAGAGGATCATCCTGCATATTACTCCAGGTAAATGCTCGACCTTTCACAGGTAATTCCATGAGTGATTGTGCACGGATGAGCTCGTTAAATAACAACATGTCCGCAGCATCACCCCCAGGTTTGTTTCTGTTATTCATGGATCGAATAAAGTTGAAGTCGCCAAGAATTAGCCAATTTTCATCGTCAGGGATATTCAAATCAAAAAGCCAGTTTGTAAAATCCACTCTACGCTGACCAGAGTAGGGGCCATAGACATTAACCAGCTTCCACGAGTCATTCAACTGCGTGGCCACAAAAGAAATCCCAATGGCAAAATAATCCACAAACCAAGATGTGCCCGTAAACACAGTACTATTCCAAATGACAATGATGCCACCAGAGGCACCCACTGATGGCGCAAAAACAAATTTATCGAAGCGCTTAGGGCAGAAAGTCTTAATAAAGGCAAGATCGAAGGATTCACATTTAGTTTCCTGGATACATAGCACAGAACAACCGCTAGTATCGATCGCATTCCTAATAGCCAAAAGTTTTGCATCAGAGTTTATGCCTCTGATGTTCCACGAGAGCACATTCCACGATTTATTCATCGGAAGGGAAGACTTCAGTCTTGATCCGCTCCCGACGAGCGCTGGTCATCCAGTAGCTTCTCACGGGAGAGGGCTTCAGGGGAAATTCCACAATTGCTTCCCATCCATTGAATATCCTCGATCGGAGTTGGCGGGGGGCAGGCAGCATTGGGCACCTGCACAGGAGCAGCAGCCAAAGAAACAACATTGAAAAAAGGAATCTCACATGGTTTCACCCGTGACTTGGAACGCTTTGTGTCTGTATCATGGTTGATTTTGAAACCGTCATACTTGTTGGATCGATTGCTCCATCTGACAGTAGTGGTGTCCAAAGGCACTAACACATTGCGGTGTTGAGTAGCCACAGAAGAGGATGCAAGCACCTGAAGTGCAGTAGGCTGGTCTGATGAAGGCACTATCAGAGATTCTACCTCTGCCGGGACGAGCTGCGTGACCGCCTTGAGGCCAGGAGAGTGTTCAGGCAAATTCCAAGTCGCAGCAATCAACTGAGCCCTGGGTTCAGGCGATAGCATAGACGATGGGACAGCAATTGTCCCCCACTGAATTGCAGTAGCAAAGATCCTTGAGAAAATGTCAGGTTCAGGCACCATACACTCAATCCAAGCTGCAGCAGCAGCATTAAGATGATTCTGAATACACTGAAAAGGGTTTAGGGGTAACATCACAGGAGAAGTATGTTGAAGGGTGATAGCTGGTGTATATATACGCTTGAGCATACCCCCAATCCAAAGCAAGAACTCATGATCAACTGGAACCTGAAGAAAAACAGAACTTCCCCCAGCCCTGACGAACTCCAACCTGGCTGCATGGTTGCCATTCACAAATCCATCAGCCAGAGCTTCCACTGCCTGAAACTCCGAATCAGATGACCAAATGTCAGATAGATTATCCTGCACATTATGCTCCGGAACCACACCATCCATGAGAAACGGACCATCATACTGAAAGAAGGTCCTGAAACTGAACCCAGTGTAAGGTGGAGGGATCACAGGCCACACGCCCCACCCATTTTCCTGAACATCCTGAGCAGGTTCCAGGGCATTCCAGGCAGCATCATTCAAAGCATCCTGAGCCGCCATCTCATCAATTCGTGTTTGCTGCATGAGGGTGTAGTAAGGAAGCTGATATGGATGTGGAGATGCATTCAAAAGCAAAGGAACATCTTCATTACCAACCAAGTTTGGAATAGTGTTTCTACCATTCAGAACATAGACAGGCACCGACCACGAGCGAGCAAGACCTGGCAGTAAACCAACCCTGGTAATCACAAGACTATGCGGCACCTCAGCAACATCCTTGATATGACATTTAACAAGGATTCTAGCCTTGTTCTGTCCCGGACGGGGCCAGGCAAGCATCTTCCCAAAGTGTGAGACAGCCTTATGGACATAATGCTCAGTTTGATAGTCCAATGGAAAAGCGAGAAACATGACCCAAACTTCATATTCAAAGGCAGGCATGCGCATATTGATACTCTCATCATGTGGAACTAGGGAGAAAGTGGAATCATCGGTCAAAGCATGTGGTCCTTCTCTAATGGCAGCATCCCTACTCTCCATATCCACAAACACAACACACCTGATCCCCAGTGGGTAACAAAATCATCTAGCAGTTCATACTCCAAATCTCCAACGATAATGCGACAAACCTCAGCTAGCCAGAACTCCTTCTGATGATCAGGGACCGGAGGGTGGACGGAAACAATGGCATACCTATCGTGATTTAGAGGCGGATCATCCACCACCATAACTTGACGTTGGACCCGGTGAGCAGGCCCGCGATCGAAGGTGGATTCATCCGGAGCAAAGGCAAACGGGCTCACGGGGAAGTTCGCCATGGCAGATGGAGCCGAGAGCTGCGGCGGCTTGAGAGATTTCGCCGGAGTAGGAGGTGGTGGATTCTTGCTCACGGTCGATGGTGAGGGCGTGGGTGTAGAACTCGAGGAGAGCGTCGTTTCACCCGATTGGGGTTTTTGGCAGGCAGAATTGACTACACCCTGACCGGGTAGGTGTATTGTCAAGTAATGGAGGTTAGCCACTTCCTTGTGGTGCGGGATTATCTGTTTCTGTTTCCATATACAACCCCCTAGCGGATCCCTAACAACACGGGCCATACCAATATCCACAGATTTACCAACCGCAGGTTCATCCGCAGCAGCCCGAGGCAAGATCCTCTCCGATTGTGTTAGATTTTTTATTTTCCAAGCCCAGCAAGGGAGAAAAGCACAAGTCGTAAGCTTGCTTGACTTGTGGCCCAGTCGAAAGCAGAGAGAACAGCGACAAAGCCCCGGACAAAGCCTAGTCATGTGGTCAACCGCAGAACATGCATTACACGGAAAGCCCAAAGGGTCCGGGCCCACTTTGCATGGCACATGCTTATGATCATCAGTACGTGTAGTCAAGCAGGCGCAGGCGCCAGAGTCATCTCCACAGCGCTGACAGAAAACCCTAGTGCAAACATCATCAACATGGCCAAGACGATCGCAGAGAGAACAATGCAAAAGCCTTTTGTAAATGTATTCCTTGGTGGGGACTGACGGAATTTGCACCAGAAGCTTAACATTATCATTATCATATCCGGCCTGCCAGCATTCCAGAACAGAAAAAAGTTCCTCATCCGGAATAGAATCCCATAAGCCCACAATATATCCTACCCCCTGAAAAGATGGCAACCTTCCAGGAATAACGGGAACAATAGGTAAAGGCATGGACCAATCCGAAAAGAATCCGAAGAAATCGGAGACGAAAAACTACCAAAGGAGATCCGATCAGAAGGCTCGCCGGAATGCAAGTCCGTCGGCGGCGAAGTGAAACCCAATTTTTGCAGTACTGGCAATGACGCAGGATCCAATGGTAATTTACTCTGGTTAGAAAGCCATTTAGATTTAATCGCCGGACCAGGTGAGGAAGCCAAACCAGTTAGCTCAGAATCAGCATGCCATGAGGGGAGCCGTGGACGTGAGTTCCCAGATCTATGAAGATGAAAATGACAGATAAAGTCTGGCCAAATACGGTCTCTTAACCCAAATATGAAATGCCCCACACGATTTGAGGCCACTGAAAATCGAAAATGTCGATCACCCAGTCGCAAAACATTGAAACCAGCCACAAGACCTCCAATACATGACTGAAGGGCCAAACCCACCGAATCCACCGAGAAGGGAAAGGAAGCCGAGGAGAAGGAAACTTCAAGGAAGAATTCCTTGGAGCCGGGGTTGGGGAGGAAGTGGACCGTAGATCCAAACCTTGCACGCACCTGTGCCTCCACCTTGAGGCCGGGGGAGAAATCCCAGTGGAGGAGGCCATCCATTGGGGGCGTTGGGAGGAGATCCTAGGGTTAAACCCTAGAATCGCCATGGGAATCGCCAGAGGTGGGTGGAGGTGGGGGAGTCGCCATTAGGAATTCACGGGTATAGATAAAGAATTATAGGATCTACGTCGTGCGTTTTTAAAGATCATGTGTAGCTAAAGCTTTTCTAATGTCAAGTATCATTTCCTTAGACCATGAGATTGTGCAACTCCCGGATACCGTAGGAGTGCTTTGGGTGTGCCAAACGTCACAACGTAACTGGGTGGCTATAAAGGTACACTACAGGTATCTCCGAAAGTGTCTGTTGGGTTGGCACGAATCGAGACTGGGATTTGTCACTCCGTGTAAACGGAGAGGTATCTCTGGGCCCACTCGGTAGGACATCATCATAATGTGCACAATGTGATCAAGGAGTTGATCACGGGATGATGTGTTACTGAACGAGTAAAGAAACTTGCCGGTAACGAGATTGAACAAGGTATCGGGATACCGACGATCGAATCTCGGGCAAGTATCGTACCGTTAGACAAAGGGAATTGTATACGGGATTGATTAAGTCCTTGACATCGTGGTTCATCCGATGAGATCATCGTGGAACATGTGGGAGCCAACATGGGTATCCAGATCCCGCTGTTGGTTATTGACCGGAGAGTCATCTCGGTCATGTCTGCATGTCTCCCGAACCCGTAGGGTCTACACACTTAAGATTCGGTGACGCTAGGGTTATAGAGATATTAGTATGCGGTAACCCGAAAGTTGTTCGGAGTCCCAAATGAGATCCCGGACGTCACGAGGAGTTCTGGAATGGTCCGGAGGTAAAGAACTATATATAGGAAGTGCTATTTCGGCCATCGGGACAAGTTTCGGGGTCACCGGTATTGTATCGGGACCACCGGAAGGGTCCCGGGGGTCCATCGGGTGGGGCCACCTGTCCCGGGGGGGCACATGGGCTGTAGGGGGTGCGCCTTGGCCTATATGGGCCAAGGGCACCAGCCCCAAGAGGCCCATGCGCCAAGAGAAGAGGGAAAGGAAGAGTCCTAAAGGGGGAAGGCACCTCCGAGGTGCCTTGGGGAGGAGGGACTCCTCCCTTGGCCGCACCCTTCCTTGGAGGAAGGGCCAAGGCTGCGCCCCCCCTCTCCCTTGGCCCTATATATAGTGGGGGGAAGGGGGGGCAACCATACCTAAGCCCTGGCGCCTCCCTCTCCCTCCCATGACACATCTCCCTCCTCCCGCAGCGCTTGGCGAAGCCCTGTTGGAATCCCGCTACTTCCACCACCATGCCGTCGTGCTGCTGGATCTCCATCAACCTCTCCTCCCCCCTTGCTGGATCAAGAAGGAGGAGACGTCGCTGCTCCATACGTGTGTTGAACGCGGAGGTGCTGTCTGTTCGGCGCTAGGATCATCGGTGATTTGGATCACGACGAGTACGACTCCATCAACCCCATTCTCTTGAACGCTTCCGCGCGCGATCTACAAGGGTATGTAGATCCACTCCTCCCTCGTTGCTAGATGACTCCATAGATTGATCTTGGTGACACGTAGGAAAATTTTGAATTATTGCTACGTTCCCCAACAGTGGCATCATGAGCTAGGTCTATGCGTAGTTTCTATGCACGAGTAGAACACAAAGTAGTTGTGGGCGTTGATTTTGTTCAATATGCTTACCGTTACTAGTCCAATCTTGATTCGGCGGCATTGTGGGATGAAGCGGCCCGGACCGACCTTACACGTACTCTTACGTGAGACTGGTTCCACCGACTGACATGCACTAGTTGCATAAGGTGGCTAGCGGGTGTCTGTCTCTCCCACTTTAGTCGGATCGGATTCGATGAAAAGGGTCCTTATGAAGGGTAAATAGCAATTGGCATATCACGTTGTGGTTTTTGTGTAGGTAAGAAACATTCTTGCTAGAAACCCATAGCAGCCACGTAAAACATGCAAACAACAATTAGAGGACGTCTAACTTGTTTTTGCAGGGTATGCTATGTGATGTGATATGGCCAAGAAGAATGTGATGAGTGATCTGTGATGTATGAGATTGATCATGTTCTTGTAATAGGAATCACAACTTGCATGTCGATGAGTATGACAACCGGCAGGAGCCATAGGAGTTGTCTTTATTTATTTATGACCTGCGTGTCAGAATAAACGTCATGTAATTACTTTACTTTATTGCTAACCGGTAGCCATAGAAGTAGAAGTAATAGTTGGCGAGACAACTTCATGAAGACACGATGATGGAGATCATGATGATGGAGATCATGGTTTCATGCCGGTGACGATGATGATCATGGAGCCCCGAAGATGGAGATCAAAAGGAGCAATATGATATTGGCCATATCATGTCACTATTTGATTGCATATGATGTTTATCATGTTTATACATCTTATTTGCTTAGAACGACGGCAGTAAATAAGATGATCCCTCATTAAAATTTCAAGAAAGTGTTTCCCCTAACTGTGCACCGTTGCGAAAGTTCGTCGTTTCGAAGCACCACGTGATGATCGAGTGTGATAGATTCTTACGTTCACATACAACGGGTGTAAGCCAGATTTACACACGCAAAACACTTAGGTTGACTTGACGAGCCTAGCATGTACAGACATGGCCTCGGAACACAAGAGACCGAAAGGTCGAGCATGAATCGTATGGTAGATGCGATCAACATGAAGATGTTCACCGATGATGACTAGTCCGTCTCACGTGATGATCGGACACGGCCTAGTTGACTCGGATCATGTAATCACTTAGATGACTAGAGGGATGTCTATCTGAGTGGGAGTTCATAAGATGAACTTAATTATCCTGAACATAGTCAAAAGGTCTTCGCAAATTATGTCGTAGCTCGCGCTTCAGTTCTACTGTTTAGATATGTTCCTAGAGAAAATTTAGTTGAAAGTTGATAGTAGCAATTATGCGGACTAGGTCCGTAAACTGAGGATTGTCCTCATTGCTTCATAGAAGGCTTATGTCCTTAATGCACCGCTCAGTGTGCTGAACCTCGAACGTCGTCTGTGGATGTTGTGAACATCTGACATACACATTTTGATAACTACGTGATAGTTCAGTTAAACGGTTTAAAGTTGAGGCACCGAAGACGTTTTAAAACGTCGCGAAACATATGAGATGTTTCGAGGGCTGAAATTGGAATTTCAGGCTCGTGCCCACGTCAAGAGGTATAAGACCTCCGACGATTTTTCTTAGCCTGCAAACTAAGGGAGAAAAGCTCAATTGTTGAGCTTGTGCTCAGATTGTCTGAGTACAACAATCATTTGAATCAAGTGGGAGTTGATCTTCCAAATGAGATAGTGATATTTCTCCGAAGTCATTACCACCAAGCTGCTAGAGCTTTGTGATGAACTATAATGTATCGGGGACATATATGATGATCCTTGAGATATTCGCGATGTTTGACACCACAAAAGTAGAAATCAAGAAGGAGCATCAATTGTTGGTGAAACCACTAGTTTCAAGAAGGGCAAGGGCAAGAAGGGATACTTCATGAAACGGCAAATCAGCTGCTGATCTAGTGAAGAAACCCAAGGTTGAACCCAAACCCGAGACTAAGTGCTTCTGTAATAAGGGGAACAGCCACTGGAGCAGAGTTACCCTAGATACTTGGTAGATAAGAAGGCTGGCAAGGTCGATAGAAGTATATTGGATGTACATTGTGTTAATGTGTATTTTACTAGTACTCCTAGTAGCACCAGGATATTAGATACCGGTTCGGTTGCTAAGTGCTAGTAACTCGAAACAAAAGCTACGGAATAAACGAAGACTAGCTAAAGGTGAGTTGACGATATGTGTTGGAAGTATTTCCAAGGTTGATCAAATATCGTACGCTTCCTCTACCATCGAGATTGGTGTTTGCGTTGAGCATAGACATGATTGGATTATGTCTATCGCAATACGGTTATTCATTTAAGGAGAATAATGGTTACTCTGTTTATTTGAATAATACCTTCAATGGTCTTACACCTAAAACGAATGGTTTATTGAATCTCGATCATAGTGATACACATGTTCATGCCAAAAGATAGTAATGATAGTACCACCTACTTGTGGCACTGCCACGTAAGTCATATCGGTATAAAACGCATGAAGAAGCTCCATGTTGATGGATCTTTGGGCTCACTCGTTTTGAAAAGTTTGAGACATGCGAACCATGTCTATTGGTGTATATGCATGAAGAAACTCCATGCAAATGGACCGTTTGGACTCACTTGATTTTGAATCACTTGAGACATGCAAATCATACCACATGGGCAAGATGACTGAAAGCCTCGTTTTCAGTAAAATGGAACTAGAAAGCAACTTGTTGGAAGTAATACATTTTGATGTGTGCAGTCCAATGAGTGCTGAGGCATGTAGTGGATATCGTTATGTTCTAACTTCACAGATGATTTGAGTAGATGTTGAGTATATTTACTTGATGAATCACGAGCCTGAATTATTGAAAGGTTCAAGTAATTTCAGGGTGAAGTTGAAAGATTGTCGTGACAAGAGGATAAAATATCTATGATATGATCCTAGAGATGAATATCTGAATTACGAGTTTGGCACAGAATTAAGACATTATGGAAATTGTTTCACAACTAATATAGCCTGGAACACCATAGTGTGATGGTGTGTCCGAACATCATAACTGCACCCTATTGGATATGATGCATACCATGATGTCTCTTATCGAATTACCACAATAGTTTATGGCTTAGGCATTAGAGACAACCAACTTCACTTTAAAAGGGGCACCACGTAATTCCGATGAGATGACATCGTATGAACTATGGTTTAGAGAAACCTAAGCTGTCATTTCTTAAAAGTTTGGGGCTGCGACGCTTATGTGAAAAAGTTTCAGGCTGATAAGCTCGAACCCAAAGCGGATAAATGCATCTTCATAGGACACCCAAAATAGTTGGGTATACCTCCTGTCTCAGATCCGAAAGCAATAAGGGATTGTTACTGGAATCGGGTCCTTTCTCGAGGAAAAGTTTCTCTCGAAAGAATTGAGTGGGAGGATGGTGCAGACTTGATGAGGTTATTGAACCTTCACTTCAACTAGTGTGTAGCAGGGCACAGGAAGTTGTTCCTGTGGCACCTACACCAACTGAAGTGGAAGCTTATGATACTGATCATAAAACTTCAGATCAAGTCACTACCAAACCTCGTGGGATGACAAGGATGCGTACTACTTCAGAGTGGTACCTAATCCTGTCTTGGAAGTCATGTTGCTAGACAACAATGAACCTACGAGCCATGGAGAAGCGATGGTGGGCCCGGATTCCGATAAATGGCTCGAGGCCATAATCCGAGATAGGATCCATGTATGAAAACAAAGTGTAGACTTTGGAAGAACTACTTGATGGTCGTAAGGCTATTAGGTACATATGGATTTTAAAAGGAAGACGGACAATGATGGTAAGTATCACCATTAAGAAAGCTCGACTTGTCGTTAAGATGTTTTCCGACAAGTTCAAGGAGTTGACTATGATGAGACTTTCTCACTCGTAGCGATGCTAAGAGTCTATTGGAACTATATTAGCGATTACTACATTATTTATGAAATCTTGCAGATAGGATGTCAAAACATTGTTTCCTCGACGTTTTTTTGAGGAAAGGTTGTATGTGATACAAACCGGAAGGTTTTGTCAATCCTGAAAGATGCTAATAAGTATGCAAAGCTCCAGCAATCCTTCTAGGGACTGGAGTAAGCATCTCGGAGTTGGAATGTATGCTTTGATGATGATCAAAGATTTTGGGTTTATACAAAGTTTATGAGAAACTTGTATTTCCAAAGAAGTGAGTGGGAGCACTATAGAATTTCTGATAAATATATGTTGACATATTGTTGATCAGAAATGACGTAGAATTTCTAGAAAGCATATAGGGTTATTTGGAAAGTATTTTTCAATGGAAAGCCTGGATTAAGCTACTTGAACATTGAGCATCAAGATCTATAAGGATAGATTAAAACGCTTAATAGTACTTTGAAATGAGCACATACCTTGACATGATCTTGAAGGTGTTCAAGATGGACCAGTCAAAGAAGGAGTTCTTGCCTGAGTTGTAAGGTATGAAGTTAAGACTTAAAGCTCGACCACAGCATAATAGAGAGACAGGACGAAGGTCGTCCCCTATGCTTAAGACATAGGCTCTACAGTATGCTATGCTGTGTACCGCACCTGAAATGTGCCTTGCCATGAGTCAGTCAAGGGGTACAAGAGTGATCTAAGAATGGATCACAGGACAGCGGTCAAAGTTATCCTTAGTAACTAGTGGACTAAATAATTTTCTCGATTATGGAGGTGGTAAAAGAGTTCGTCGCAAAGGGTTACGCCGATGCAAACTTTGACACTAATCCAGATTATTTTGAGTAGTAAACTGGATTCGTATAGTAGAACAGTTATTTGGAATAGCTCCAAATAGAACGTGGTAGCTGCATCTACAATATGACATAGAGATTTGCGAAGTACATACGGATCTGAAAGATTCAGACCCGTTGACTATAACATCTCTCACAAGCATAACATGATCAAATCCAGAACTCATCGAGTGTTAATCACATGGTAATGTGAACTAGATTATTGACTCTAGTAAACTCTTTGGGTGTTAGTCACATGGGGATGTGACCTTGAGTGTTAATCACATATCGATGTGAACTGGATTATTGACTCTAGTGCAAGTGGGAGACTGTTGGAAATATGCCCTAGAGGCAACAATAAATTAGTTATTATTATATTTCCTTGTTCATGATAATCGTTTATTATCCATGCTAGAATTGTATTGATAGGAAACTCAGATACATGTGTGGATACATAGACAACACCATGTCCCTAGTAAGCCTCTAGTTGACTAGCTCGTTGATCAATAGATGGTTACGGTTTCCTAACCATGGACATTGGATATCGTTGATAATAGGATCACATCATTAGGAGAATGATGTGATGGACAAGACCCAATCCTAAGCCTAGCACAAAGATCATGTAGTTCGTATGCTAAAGCTTTTCTAATGTCAAGTATCATTTCCTTAGACCATGAGATTGTGCAACTCCCGGATACCGTAGGAGTGCTTTGGGTGTGCCAAACGTCACAACGTAACTGGGTGGCTATAAAGGTACACTACAGGTATCTCCGAAAGTGTCTGTTGGGTTGGCACGAATCGAGACTGGGATTTGTCACTCCGTGTAAACGGAGAGGTATCTCTGGGCCCACTCGGTAGGACATCATCATAATGTGCACAATGTGATCAAGGAGTTGATCACGGGATGATGTGTTACGGAACGAGTAAAGAAACTTGCCGGTAATGAGATTGAACAAGGTATCGGGATACCGACGATCGAATCTCGGGCAAGTATCATACCGCTAGACAAAGGGAATTGTATACGGGATTGATTAAGTCCTTGACATCGTGGTTCATCCGATGAGATCATCGTGGAACATGTGGGAGCCAACATGGGTATCCAGATCCCGCTGTTGGTTATTGACCGGAGAGTCATCTCGGTCATGTCTGCATGTCTCCCGAACCCGTAGGGTCTACACACTTAAGGTTCGGTGACGCTAGGGTTATAGAGATATTAGTATGTGGTAACCCGAAAGTTGTTCGAAGTACCGGATGAGATCCCGGACATCACGAGGAGTTCCGGAATGGTCCGGAGGTAAAGAATTATATATAGGAAGTGCTATTTCGGCCATCGGGACAAGTTTCGGGGTCACCGGTATTGTACCGGGACCACCGGAAGGGTCCCGGGGGTCCACCGGGTGGGTCCACCTGCCCCGGGCGGCCACATGGGCTGTAGGGGGTGCGCCTTGGCCTATATGGGCCAAGGGCACCAACCCCAAGAGGCCCATGCGCCAAGAGAAGAGGGAAAGGAAGAGTCCTAAAGGGGGAAGGCACCTCCGAGGTGCCTTGGGGAGGAGGGACTCCTCCCTTGGCCGCACCCTTCCTTGGAGGAAGGGCCAAGGCTGCGCCCCCCCTCTCCCTTGGCCCTATATATAGTGGGGGGAAGGGAGGGCAACCATACCTAAGCCCTGGCGCCTCCCTCTCCCTCCCATAACACATCTCCCTCCTCCCGCAGCGCTTGGCGAAACCCTGTTGGAATCCCGCTACTTCCACCATCATGCCGTCGTGCTGCTGGATCTCCATCAACCTCTCCTCCCCCCTTGCTGGATCAAGAAGGAGGAGACGTCGCTGCTCCGTACGTGTGTTGAACGCGGAGGTGCCGTCCGTTCGGCGCTAGGATCATCGGTGATTTGGATCACGACGAGTACGACTCCATCAACCCCGTTCTCTTGAACACTTCCGCGCGCGATCTACAAGGGTATGTAGATCCACTCCTCCCTCGTTGCTAGATGACTCCATAGATTGATCTTGGTGACACGTAGGAAAATTTTGAATTATTGCTACGTTCCCCAACAATAAATACGTTTGAAACATATCAGCAAGAGAAGCAAAAAGAAAATCGAGCAAAAATAATGATTTTTCCCTTTTCGAGAAGCAAATCTATGCCTTCACGAAAAGCAAATATGTGCTTATTGTTGAAGCACAAAATATTTTTTAGTGATTTTTTTTGCATTTTCTGTTCTCAAAATCCTAGGGAAAACCAGGCACAAAACGAAAAGAAAAAACCCATATAAAATTCGAAAACATGTAAAGAAAAATAAAAAAGGAAATTCAAATGGACCGTGTAGCACACGACACGTGGCGGCGGCTGAACGCACCACTTGGCGTGCTCTCAGCCCACAAAGGTGATCTTTGTGGGGTTCCCGCAAGGGGTATCTTTTAGTTAGCTGCTCTCTATCCGTTATTATTTTGGCTAGGCATTTGTGTTTCTGTTTTCCTTGTGCCATGAAAGAGCTCTTGTCCTATTCCTTACTTCTACTATGCTTCAATTACTAAAGTAAAAAACTTTTGCTGATGGCAACATACGGTGGGGGATATGAAAAGTTTATAGAAAGCAAAGAAATGAAGCATGATCATGAGATAAAAGAGCACAGTAAAAACCAGTTGCACTTTTTGAAAAGGAGTACATCTACTGTATATTGAAAATTGAAATAATTAATTAGGAGAAGCAAAATAATAAATATGAAATCAGGTGGACTTGGAGTATCTGCTCCCGAGCTATCAAGTGGGCCCTGATAAATAGTAAAATAAAAAAGGTAAAAAAATCAAAAAATTCTAAATTGTTTTGTGGTAAACTTTGAAATATGCTTTGTATGCTTGCAAAATTTTAGCACGAAATGACATCCGTGGAAGTCATGGCAAAAAACAAAAACAAAATTGATGCTCTAAAATTGCTAGTTTTGAAAACATTTTGGTGTACTAATTTTTTTTCATGACTTCTGTGAATGTCATTTCGTGATGAAATTTGTTAAGCATACAAAACATTTGTCAAAGTTTACCACCAAAAGATTTTTTTAATTTTTTTCCATTTTTCCAATTTTACTGTTCATCGGGTGCATCTAAGCTCGGGATCAGAAGACTTTCGAAACCACGTTACCTTTTTTCCAAAATATGGTAGTTGTACATTTTAAAAAAGTTCAAGTATTGTTTATAGAAAAGTTCAAGTTGGGAATAATCATACTAGACAATACATACATACATACATACATACATACATAGAGCTCAGATACACTTATTCAAAAATGACAGTTGCACATTTAAAAAAAGTGCAAGTACTTTTCTTGAAAAGTGGAACTAAGTATAATCAACTAGAAAATACATAAATAGTAAACTATCGGTGCTTTTCTAAAAATGAGAATTGCACATTTCTAAAAAAAGGTGCAAGTACTATTTATGTAAAAGTGCAACTGAGATATACAATTTAGAAAATACACACATAGAAGCATAGTTGCAAATGACAGTTGCACATTTCTGAAAATAAGTGCAGCTGAGATATAATCAAAATATAAAATGCATACACTGTGCTAGTTGCGTTTTTTTTTAAAATGTGCAACTACACCCATTTAAAAAAAGTGCAGCTGAGGTAATAATCGGCCTATGGAACGCAGACATAGCAACCATGTTGTACTTTTTAGTGTAGACGTACATATGTGAGAAATTGCAAGTGTTATTTTTAGAAAAGTCCACGATGGAACTAATAGTTGATGACGACACCAAGAACAAATAACTGCATATGCCACAAAAAGGCAGCTCACACGATTTTATAGAAAATGAAGTTGTAGAGTTTTAAGTTATTTTGAGTCTGATAAAAAGAATCTGATCCTATTCATACATACAGGGTTCAATATGGGATGATGAAACCACGTTGAATATATTTTTTCAGAACACGGCACTCTAAATTGTCCAAAAAAAATCACATTTTTCTTAGATAATCTTAAAAAAGTTGAGTCAATTGCATAAAACCATCACATTTGAAGCATCGTTTGCAGAAAACCACAAGTCACTAATTATTTGCAAAAACCACCGCGCATTTAGTAATCCTTTTGCAGAAAGCACTTATCACTTGCTTTGCCGTGTTTGATCGCGTTTCCGACAGGTGAGGCCCGCTCGTTAGGAGCTGACTTGGCAAAAAATTGCCACGTGTGCGTCTTGACTCCTGACCAAGTCTTCTTCTTTCTCCTCTCTTTCACTCTCATACACATTACAACAAATACGTTGTGTGCGTGCACTGGGAGGGACAGAGCCTGACGCCGTCGGCTTGGATGGGGAGAGTGGAGCTGTCGGCCGGCGAGCAGCCACCGCTCGTGTGCGTGGTGCAGGAGGACCTGTTGTTGCCAGGCGTGCAGAGGCCGACGGAGCCGCATGGCAGCGGGAGGTCTGGTCGCCGCCGTGGGGGAGTAGGCCGTGCTAAGCCTGGATGCTCACGACGACGACTTGTGCGCGTAGCCGCCGCAGGCGCTGCACGGGATCCAGGCGGCGTCGTTGCTGGGGTCGATGGCGACCAGCAGAGCTTCTTGCCGGTGATAGCTAGGCGGCTTGGTGATGGGACCCCTCAACTCATGGGTGGCGGTCGCGGACATGCACGACGGTGCGGGCCGGTGGGACGGCGGGAGGTCGGGTCCGGACGCAGAGACGACGCGGAGCAGTGCCGAACGCGGACGCCGTCTGGGTGGCCAGCGGCCACGCCAAGCGAGTCGAAGGGCGTTGCCACAGTCGACGACAACAGCTGCAACCTGTGCGTCGGCCATCGCACGGAGCTGTGTGTGCGGCAAGCGGCATGGATGCACACGGCGACTTGACCTCCGCATAGGTTCGAGCTCGTACCACCACGGCGGGGCCATGGCGGGCCTGTGTGTGCGGACAGCGTCGCAGATGCACGCGGCTGCAGCCTCCACCTCGATCCCGTGGGCGGCCAAGGACCAGAGCCACACCCATGTCCTTCTCCATCTGCTTGATGCATGCCAACTGCTCAACGAATGTCGAGCTGAAATAGAATGTGAGGGAAGAAGATCCACCGGGGACTGCCATGTGGGCGTTGACAGCGAGGCCACCGTGCAGAGGCTCGGGCTCACGAGGCCGCTTGTGTCAGGAGCACGTCGGCGGTTGCTCGCCGGGCAGAGCAACAGCGGGTGCCCTGGTCGTGGACGTTGAGGGAGCGGCTGGCGGCGAGCTGCGGGGAGACTCTCCTCCATGGCCTCTCACACGACCACGTTCCTCTGCTCCCCATGGTGATTGGTGAAGCGGCGCCAGCGTCGGGCCCTGCCCTCAACTTGTTTGTTGTAATGTGTGTGAGAAGGGAAGAGAGGAGAAGGAAGAAGACTTGGTCAAGACGCACACATGGCAATTTTTTGCCAAAGTCAGCTCTTGACGAGCGGGCCCTACCTGTCGGAAACGCGATCAAACATGGCAAATCAAGCGATAAGTGCTTTCTGCAAAAGGATTACTGAATGCGCCGTGGATTTTGCAAATAATTAATGACTTCGTAATTTTCTGTAAATGATGCCTCAAATGTGATGGTTTTATGTAATTAACTCTAAAAAAATTACTAGTAAAAAGGGCTAAGCTACGCAAGCAAAAGCATGCAAAGACGTTTGCAACGAAAGAAAAAAAAAAGAAAGTGAGCAGATAGGCCCAACGAACAGAATAAAAAAACTCAGGCGACCGAGAATTAGTTCCGTACTTAATTCTCATCTTTGTCTACGAAAAACTTAATTCTCATCTAGGAGTAGATGTGAATTAGTGAATCCGAAAAGAACTCTATGACTGACTCCGGTTGGTCGCCGGAGGAAGAACAGAAAGCGAAAACACGTACATCGTATTATTGCGATTAGAACTCGGACAAGATCGATACCCAAATTAAAGGCGGTTCACAAGAGGCTCGAGACCTTGTCGGTTTTGCATTGCGCAAGGCCAAATGGAGTAGCATATAAATCACCTCCAACAGGCGCGCTAAACAGACGCCGCGCCAGACGCCGCGCCGCAAATATACCCAATTTAGCGCACGCGCAACCCGGCGGGTGGCTTGAGCGGACGCGCAATAACCGCGCGCGCGGTATAAGGAATTGGACGCGCGGCAGGAATCGCTATCTCGCGCGGTGTATTTGCAGCGCCCGCTTCCGCCTCCAACGCACCGCGCGCGCCGACGCCGGCGACCCGCACCCCAAGGACGCATACTGTCTTCTCCGCCTCCAACGCACCGCGCACGCCGGCGCCGGCGACCCGCACCCCAAGGACGCATGCGCCGGCACCCTGCTCACCCTGTCCAATAGCC
>NC_041384.1:572330800-572336272 GCF_002162155.2 Triticum dicoccoides | reverse complement strand
CCCTAGCCCGGGTGGCGTTGGCCTCGCCTCCGCCGGAGCTCCTCCGACCATCGGCCTCGCGCGCGGTGTCGTGGTCCTAAGACTGACAGTAGAATAGGGGGGTAGAAATGTAGAGGCAAGATCCTAGCTATGGAGGAGTAGTATACAGGAGTTTACGAGTTCAGGCCCTTCTCGAAGGAAGTAACAGCCCTACGTCTCAGAGCCCTGAGGCGGTCGACTGAATATATGTGTGTGAATTACCAAAAGTGCGAACCCCTGCCCCAGAGGAGGGGGTGGCTTATATAGAGTGCGCCAAGACCCCGGCTCTCCTCCGTTACACAGGGTTCAATGTTCATAAAGGAGGGGCGTTACTGGCAACGTCTGCAATAAAGTGTTATAAATGCCCATAAAACTATGGTTTAAGTCTTGACCATTGCAGAATGGAGAGTTTCTCATCTTCTGGTGGTCGAGTGTCTTCAAGGTGGTCGAGTGTCTTCAAGGAAGTCGAGTGAGCACATCTTCATGGTCGAGTGGATGATATTTTCTCTTCGAATGATTCTGGTTCTTTGTAGAGATGTCCTTGGGGAGGGTATGTTGGACAGATCCATGACCCTATCCTAGGTACATAGCTTCATCATTAGCCCCCGAATGGATCAGGGTTTGAGTGGGGAAAGAGTTGGGAACACTTCCGACCCATTCTTTGTGCTACGAGTATATCTCATTCTGGAACAATGAGTTGAGGTGAGGACGTCGACTCCTTTCTCAGTCGCCTTGGTCCATTCTTGGTTTTTGTCGAGTGAATTTTCACGGTAGGATTCCGAATGATGATGTAGAGGATGTTTGTCTTCAGTCTGACAGGTTGTTCTGCTCTTCGCGAATCTCGCGGGGTTCGAATTTTGGAAAGTGCGCCAGACGGACAGAACCGATGTTATCGGGACAGATTAGGAAAGTCTCCTCGATCCCCGCGCCATCTTTTTCGCCACGTATTACGCGCACGACTGTTGCGGGATTTGTTTAGATCGCCTGGGTCCACCAGTCAGTCACTCGGATGACGACCTTATAAAAGGCCTCGGACCAGGCCTCCGCCCCGTGCGCTCCCATTCTCTCTTCTTCTTCTCTCAATCTCTCCGCCACGCTCGCTTCCGCCCTCGTCGCCGGACCTTTACTCGAGCTCGACCCGCCGCCATGGGGAAGGAGAGGACGGTGGCGCTGGAACGCGCGAAGAAGGCGACAACGAAGGCGAAGGGCAAGCGGCCCAGCCGGGGCAGATCCTCGTCGAGATCTGGCCTGCCGGCGGGCTGGATCCAGGGCGACTGGATCCGCTCGACAATCACCCAGGACGACCTCGACGACCTGGTGGAGGGGGGGACTGATCCCCCACAAGTCAGCACGGCTTCCGGGGAACGAAACCGAGCCGCAGCCGAGGGAGGGTGAGTGTGTTCTCCTCGCCACCCACGTAGATCGCGGATTCTTACTGCCTCCCCATCCTTTCTTCCGGGGTTTTTTGAACTTCTTTGGGGCTCAACTCCACCATTTCACCCCAAACACCATACTCTATCTGGCCGCTTTTATGTTGATGTGCGAAAACTTCTTGGGTTGTCGACCGCACTGGGGCCTTTTCAAACACATCTTCACCTGCCGATCCTAGTCGGTCAAAAAGGCCAAGTCGAGTGACGAGAAGACACAAGTGATCCAGATGTGCGGGGGTCTGGGGATCCAGATGAGGAGCAAGAGTACTTTTCCAGCCATGATTCTTCCCGAATCGGTCCGGGGCTGGCAGTCGACTTGGTTCTACTACAAGGATCAGCTGACCCCGGGCCAGTCGACTGGACTTCCTCCTTTTTCTTTGGCTCGAGTGGAGAAGCCCACCCCTGAAGGTAGTTCCAAGAGAGAAGGCGCAGGTCAAGGTGCTGGTCGAGCGGGTCGTCCAGCTTGTCCGCGACGGGGCGACCGGGATGGACCCGCTGGAGGTCTTTCTCGGTCGACGCATCCAACCTCTTTAGGCGCGCGATCATCCGATGTGGATGTACTCTGGGCTCGAGGATTCCACTCGGATCCACCCGGAGGACGTCAGCGAGGATACCTTGGAGAAGTGGTTGATGGGGATCACCAGCAACAAAGACAACCCTCGGGGGGTCTAGGAGGGTGATTCCATTCGACAACTCGCACCAGCCGGAGCAGGTATAATTCTGTCTTGTCAAGTATCTTTTCGATTCACCGAGTGACATCTTGTTTATGGTCGATTGAATTTCCTTTGATCGTTGTCCTTTCAGGCCCTCATCGACATGTACTCAATGCCCAACGGAGTGCAGGACCAAGAGGATGAGGAAGAAGGGAGCGGTGGCGAGAGCGGCGAGGAGCATTCTGAGGCCGAGGAAGACGAGGAGAGCGACGAATCGACTGGTGACGAAGAAGTCGACTCGCCTCCTCGCAGGGAGAGGAGATCCAAACAAGCCCACGACCCGGCGAGTGCTCCGGACTTAGTGGCCGCGCCGACTGGTTAGTCTTCGAAGCGTCCTAGGACATCTTCCCCGACGCCGACTGAAAAGGCTCCAAAGCAGTCCAAAGTTGCGCCGCCTCCAGCGCCGAAAGCAACCTCCTCCAAGCCGCCAAAAGCTTCGCCCAGGATCAAAGTGACCGTTCCTACTATCTCCGGGTAACCATCTGACTTGTCCTTCTCGTCGACTCAATTAACCGGACGTAATCGATTGAATGTGGGTCTTCGTAGTGCTGCTACGTCAGGAACCTCTTCTCTCCAATACCGGGACGAGGAAATGGAAGATGCAGTAACCTCCAACCCAGGTATAATCTCTTGCGATTTGATTCTTTGGTCGATTGCGTTCGAGTGGCTCACTTGGGGTCGAATGATCTGCCTTGCAGCTCCACCCAACGCCATTGATCTTCCAGATGACGATGAAGATGTGGCTCTTAAGCCTAGGAAAAGCAAGAAGGTAACCGCTGGTAGGATGTCTCGGCAAGAAACCACTACGACACCTCCCGTCCGTCAACTTGAAGACGCGGGCAGGACTTTTGTGACCTTCGCCGCACCTTTGTCAAGTGGGCCTCCCGCACTGTCGACTGCACCTGTGATTCCTTCAGCTGTCCAACTCCACGCCACGGAGCTCCAAGCCGCCGCACCTGGGTCGTCTGCCCACTTTTTCACCAGCTACCCCGTCTCGGACAACCAGTCAGAAGTGGCTGCGGAAGCCATCCGACAAGCTGACATGATGATGGAGCGGGTGAAGACAGTGCATGAGAATAGCCAGGCTGCCTACGACGCCAGCGCTGCTCTTCGGGCCAATGTCCAGGCGAGTAAACTTTCTGACTGTTTTTGCTCTATGAGGAAATGTTACTCGAAAAATCTTCGTCTACACAATCTCCTGTTGTTTGCGTCGAATTAGAGCACCCACTGGGTGTTTTGTTGACTTTGGTAGTTTCGCTCTTCTACTCGATCTGGGCGAGTGGAATCAGAACCGGTGGGGGCACGATAAGTGCATCCACTGGGTGTAGTCCCCGAGACCGCGGTCGACTGCTGGCAGTCGACTGGGGTCTGAGTTCTTCTTTCCCTGCTTTTTTTACTCCTTACACTCGACTCAGGCGGACCGGTCGAGTAGTTTCGTTCTTCCACTCAGTCTGGGCGAGTGGGATCTGAACCGGTGGGGGCACGCCAAGTGCACCCACTGGGTGTAGTCCCCGAGACCGCAGTTGACTGCTGGCAGTCGACTGGGGTCTGAGCAGTTTTTTTAGTTGAGTCTTAGTCAGCGGGGGCACGCCAGGTGGACCCGCTGGGTGTAGCCCCTGAGACCACAGTCGATTGTGTGCAGTCGGCTAAGGTCTAAGCGAACCTCTTTAGGCTTTATTCACTCGGAAGTAAACAACCTTTGGTCTTATCAACTGATCCGTCTTTTGCCTTCTGCAGAAGTCTTGCACTCTTATTTCTAAGTTTGCTGAACTTGAGGAGAAGCAGAGGCAACTCAACCTCGACTTGGAATTAGCCCAGCAGAATCTAAAGAAAGCTCAAGACGAAGCCGGTGGTATGGAAGATAACTGACTGTCGACTGACTTTCAATACATTTCTTTGATCTCTTCTTTGATTCGATTGCTTCTTTTGCAGAGAAAATGAAGTTGGCTCTGGAGAAGAAGGACTCGAACCTCGCCGCCACGCAAAAAGCAGCTCAAGATAAAACTGCTCTCGCAGACCAGAAGCTTGCTTCAATCGGGACGCTGGAAGAAGAGGTGACCAAACTGAAATCTTGTCTTAATGAAGCTAACCGCGAAGTGACCAGTCTGAAGAAGGACAAGCTCGCCCTGAATGAAAAGCTGGAGTCTGCGATCCGCAAGAGGAATGACACAGAAGCTTATCTGAGGACTCTTGCCAAGAAGCTTTATCTCACGCTGGAAGGTATTTCTTTTAATCTGATTGTGTTGATGCTTGCGATCGGATCTTGCTTGGTCAATTGACTATTTTTTGCTACAGAATTCTGTCAAGACTTCGGCCAGGAAATTGGAAGGGTCGAGACGGGTCTGGACCCTATTGCTTCTCCAGTCTGCGACGAAACTGCAATAAACGTGCTCCGATTGGAGTCCCGTATCGTCAGCGCCATAAGCTACCTCGCGTGCCTGAAGGAGGTAGTCTCCCGAATCGACTCATCACTTTGGCCGGGGGCGACGCTTCAGAACGACTTGGAATCCTTGATGACTGGACTGAACGAGATCCCTGACCGAGTGCAAGAATGGAAGAAATCCTCCGCCCGGTGTGGTGCTAATGTGGCGCTATCCTTGGTGTGAGTCCATTGCAAGGAAGCTCGTGAAGACAAGCTGGCTGCGATCAAAGTTGCTAACACCAAAAAGCATGATTCCAGTCCTTCATGGAGACTTTCATTGCTGCCGCCACTCAGATTGCTGATGGGATCGACCTGGACTCATTCGTGGCGCCTACCAGCCCTCCTCCGGCCGAGTGAACAAACTTATGAAACTTGAATTTGCTTTAAATTTGCCTCGGAATGCTGAGTG
Source organism: Triticum dicoccoides (assembly GCF_002162155.2). Taxonomy (NCBI): domain Eukaryota; kingdom Viridiplantae; phylum Streptophyta; class Magnoliopsida; order Poales; family Poaceae; genus Triticum; species Triticum dicoccoides. The sequence continues at coordinate 572,331,280 of NC_041384.1, read as the reverse complement.
ACTGCTGTAACCGTTGAACTCCTTCGGGCTTGATGCCCGAGCACTATTGATTTGCTGCTTGGAACTTTAGGATTTATCTGAATTTGGTTTATCTCCGAATGTGCTTGTGTTTGCCTTCGAATGGACTTTGCTCACTGCTTGGAATAGTCTTTGTGCTGGAGACGCAGCTCTGAGGGGGCAGCTCCAGTCGACCCGCGCTTCGTCGTCCTCGCGGATAGGGATGGAGCGGACGTTGTATTTGCGTCGTAGCTCCGAAGGAGAAGGTTGCAGTCAACCTGCACCTCGTCATCCTTGCGGATGGGGATGGAGCGGACGTTGTATTTGTGCCCTAGCTCCGAAGGAGAAGGTTACAGTCGACCTGCACCTCGTCGTCCTTACGGATAGGGATGGAGCAGACGTTGTATTTGCGTCATAGCTTCGAAGGAGAAGGTTGCAGTCGACCTGCACCTTGTCATCCTTGCGGATGGGGATGGAGCGGAC
>NC_041384.1:572330261-572330688 GCF_002162155.2 Triticum dicoccoides | reverse complement strand
CTTGCAGATAGGGATGGAGCGGACGTTGTACTTGTGTTGCAGCTCCGAAGGAGAAGGTTGCAGTCGACCTGCACCTCATCATCCTTGCGGATAGGGATGGAGCAGACGTTGTACTTGTGCCGCAGCTCCGAAGAACAAGGTTACAGTCGACCTGCACCTCGTCGTCCTTGCGGATAGGGATGGAGCGGACGTTGTACTTGTGCCGCAGCTCCGAAGGAGAAGGTTGCAGTCGACCTGCACGTCGTCATCCTTGCGGATAGGGATATGTTTTAAACTTAGGCGAGTACTGGACTACAACTAAGTCTCCTAGTGGGAGAATTTAGGCGAGTGCTGGACAACAGCTAAGCCCCCGAGCGGGAGGGTTGCTCTCCACTCGGTAGGATTTTTTCAAACTTAGGCGAGTGCTGGACTGCAGCTAAGTCTCCTA
>NC_041384.1:572314369-572329549 GCF_002162155.2 Triticum dicoccoides | reverse complement strand
GGTAGGATTTTTTCAAACTTAGGCGAGTACTGGACTGCAGCTAAGTCTCCTAGTGGGAGAACTTAGGCGAGTGCTGGACTGCAGCTAAGCCCCCGAGTGGGAGGGTTGCTCTCCACTCGGTAGGATTTTCTTCTGAACTTAGGTGAAACGGATTCGCGACTAAGCCACCTACTGGGGGATTTCAGAAGTAAATAAGAACACAACAATCGAATGATAGGACCATAAGCTCTTGTCTTTGATAAACAAACTACGAAGGTGTTTCTTATTACATTTTATTCGAATGAGTGCTTAAGTATAAAAGGGGCGGAGCAGCTCCGCGTTCCAAGCCCGTAGCTCATCTTTCTGATGCTCAATACTGTAAAGATGGTATGCTCCGTTGTGGAGAACTTTGGTGATGGTGAAGGGGCCCTCCCAAGTCGGGGCAAGCTTGTGTGGTTTCTGTTGATCCACTCGAAGAACTAGGTCTCCTTATTGAAAGGCTCGACCCCTCACATTTCTGGCGTGGAATCGACGCAAGTCTTGCTGATAGATGGTCGACCGGATCAAGGCCATCTCTCTTTCCTCCTCCAAGAGATCGACTGAATCTTGCCGGGCCTGATCTGCTTCCTCTTCGGAGAAGAGCTCGACTCGGGGTGCGTTGTGGAGTAGGTCACTTGGCAGAACAACTTCGGCTCCGTAAACCAGGAAGAAAGGGGTTCGTCCGGTCGACCGATTAGGGGTTGTCCTCAATCCCCACAGAACTGACGGAAGTTCATCAACCAAGCGCCTGCTGCGTGTTTGAGATCACGCATCAGTCGGGGTTTCAGTCCTTTGAGAATTAGGCCATTGGCTCTTTCTGCTTGTTCGTTCGACTGCGGGTGAGCGACTGAAGCATAGTCGACTCGAGTGCCCTGAGAGGCGCAGAAAGCTCTAAACTCATCAGAATCGAAGTTCGATCCGTTGTCCGTGATGATGCTGTGTGGAACTCCATATCTGAATGTCAATTCTCTAATAAAACTGACAGCGGTGCTTGCATCAAGGTTCTTGATAGGTTTAGCTTCGATCCATTTGGTAAACTTGTCGACTGCAACGAGCACATGAGTGAAGCCACTCCTGCCAGTTCTCAGTGGTCCAACCATATCCAGACCCCAAACAGCAAAGGGCCAGATGAGGGGGATGGTCTTCAGGGCTGACGCCGGCTTGTGAGACATGTCGGAGTAAAACTGGCAGCCTTCACATCTGTTGACTATATCTTTCGCCATTTCATTTGCTCGTGGCCAATAGAATCCAGCTCGGTATGCTTTAGCCACGATGGCCCGAGAGGACGCATGATGACCACAGGTCCCCGAGTGGATGTCATTGAGGATCATTCGACCTTCTTCTGGTGTTATGCATTTCTGACCGACTCCAGTCACACTTTCCCTGAACAGCTGCCCTCTTATCACAGTAAAGGCCTTGAATCGACGGACGATCTATCGAGCCTCTTCTTCATCCTCTGGGAGTTCTTTCCTAAGGATGTATGCAATGTAGGGCACCGTCCAGTCGGGAGTAATGGCCAGAACCTCCATGATCAGGTCGACCACGGCTAGGACCTCGACTTCAGTCGGATCTGTGGCGCTCTTAGGTTGCGGGGGCTCTTCAGTAAAAGGATCTTCCTGAACTGTCGACGAGTGGATATGCTCTAAAAATACATTGCTGGGAATGGCTTCCCTCTTGGAACCTATCTTTGCCAAATCGTCGGCTACTTGATTTTTCAGTCGAGGTATGTGGTGGAGTTCTAACCCCTCAAACTTCGTCTCAAGCTTTCTCACCGTGTTGCAGTACCCAGTCATGGCTGGGCTTCTGACGTCCCACTCCTTCATCACTTGATTAACTACCAAATCTGAGTCGCCATAGACCATGAGGCGACGGACGCCGAGTGAGATGGCCATGCGCAACCCATACAGTAGTGCTTCATATTCTGCTTCATCGTTGGAGGAATCAAAGTGAATCTGGAGGACATATCTGAGCTTGTCTCCTCGGGGGGATACCAGAACTACTCCAGCACCAGAACCGTTCAGCATCTTCGATCCGTCAAAGAACATGGTCCAGTGCTCAGAGTGAACTTGAGTCGGCAATTGTTGTTCGATCCACTCGGCGAGGAAATCTGCTATTGCTTGGGACTTGATAGCTTTCTTTGCCTCAAACTTGATATCCAAGGGAAGGAGTTCAATCGCCCATTTGGCCACTCGACCAGTTGCATTTCTGTTGTGCAGAATCTCTGACAATGGAGCGTCGCTGACGACTGTAACAGAGTGATCCGAGAAATAGTGTGCAACCTTCTTCGTGGTCATGTAAATCTCATAGACAAGCTTCTGATAATGAGGATATCTCTGCTTTGACGGGGTGAGGATTTCAGAAATATAATAAACTGGGCATTAAACCTTATAAGCTTTTCCTTCTTCTTCTCGCTCGACCGTAAGTACTGTACTGACGACTTGTCCAGTGGTTGCTATATAAAGCAGTAGAGGCTCTTTGCTGATCGGAGCAGCAAGCACCGGCTGGGTGGAAAGCAGGGCTTTTAGCTCTGCAAACGCCGCATCAGCTTCAGGGGTCCACTCGAACTTGTCTGATTTCTTCATCAGTCGGTAAAGAGACAACGCCTTTTCACCGAGGCGAGAAATGAATCGACTTAGGGCGGCCAAGCAACTAGTAAGCTTCTGGACATCATGCACACGCACAGGGCGCTTCATTCGGAGTATAGCGCCTACTTTCTCTGGGTTAGCATCGATTCCTCGTTCGGAAACAAGAAAACCGAGTAACGTTCCGCCTAGAACTCCAAACGTGCACTTTGATGGATTGAGCTTGATATCATACCTTCTGAGATTGGCAAAGGTTTCAGCAAGGTTAGTGAGTAGGTCGGAACCTTTACGTGACTTGACCACAATGTCATCCATGTATGCTTCCACATTCCGACTGATCTGAGTGAGCAGGCACTTCTGAATCATCCTCATGAATGTGGCTCCGACGTTCTTCAAACCGAATGGCATTGTGACATAACAGAAGCACCCAAATGGGGTGATAAAAGCTGTCTTTATTTTGTCGGGCCCGTACAGACGGATCTGGTGGTAACCGGAATAGGCGTCTAAAAAGGACAAACGCTCGCACCCTGCAGTCGAGTCAACTATCTGATCGATGCGAGGGAGAGGGAACTGATCTTTCGGGCAGGCCCGATTGATATGCTTGAAATCAATACACATACGAAGTGAGTCGTCTTTCTTTGGGACCATGACAACATTGGCTAACCACTCAGAGTGATAAATCTCTCGGATAAACTTAGAGCCGAGCCACCTCTTCACCGATTGCCTTTCTTTTCTGGACGGTGGACCATCGAAGATGCTCTTTAACTGGTTTCACCTTCAGGTCGACTCTCAAACGATGCTCAGCCAGTCCCCTGGGAACACCCGACATGTCAGAAGGCTTCCATGCAAAGATGTCCCAGTTCTCATGAAGGAACTGGATGAGCGCTTCTTCCTATTTGGAGTCGAGTGAGGTTGAAATGTGAGTCGGAGCAGCATAGGGATCTGTTGGGTGAATGTGAATCGACTTCATTTCACCAGACGACTGGAATGCTGAATCTGTGGCTGGCTTCTTGGCTCGCAGCAAGTCACTCGGATCTGCATTTTTCTGGTATTCTTGCAATTCTACCACGGCCATCTGGGCATCAGCGATCTTTGAGCCCTTCTGGAAGCACTCTTCTACCTTCTTCCGATTACCAGAGATAGTGATCACTCCTCTGGGACCAGGCATCTTCAGTTTGAGGTACACGTAACATGGTCGAGCCATAAATCATGCATAAGTTGGCCTGCCCAGAATTGCATGATAAGCACTCTGGAAATCCACAACTTCAAACGTCAACTTTTCTTTGCGGTAATTTTGGAATCACCGAAAACCACGTCGAGTGCAATCTGACTGAGGGATGCAGCCTTCTTGCCTGGAATGATCCCATGGAAACTCATATGGCTTTCACTAAGTCTGGACATTGAAATGCCCATTCTTTTCAACGTTTCTGCATACAGTATGTTCAGACCACTGCCACCGTCCATCAGGACCTTTGTCAGTCGAGTGCCTTTGACCACCGGGTCGACCACTAGTGCTTGCCTCCCAGGGGTGGCGATGTGCGCTGGATGATCAGACTGGTCGAATATAATGGCAGTCTACGACCACTTCAAGTAACTGGGTGTCGCCGGAGCGACCATGTTCACTTCCCTGTTGATGACTTTCAATCGACTTTTGCTCTCAACGTCAGCAAAAATCATCAGAGTGGAATTCACGTGGGGATAACCATCGTCATCCTCTTCCTCATCCTCAGCCTTGTCTGCCTCCTTCTCTTTTTCCTTGGGTTGTTTCTCTCGGAACTGCTGGATTAGGAGCTGACACTGCCGAGTGGTGTGCTTCGGGTAAATGAAATTACCTTCTTCATCTTTTTTGGTGTGGATATGGCACGGCAGCTCCGACACGTCATTTCCATCTTGATCTTTTACTTTCTTGCGGTTCCACGGCCCTTTGGGCTTCCCCTTGAACTTTCCTTGAACCACAGCCAAGGCTTCACCTGGAGCAGCTGGCTCGGCCTTGCGCTTCTGTTTCCGACTGAAGTTTCCTCCACCGTCTTCGTGGGTGACTGCTTTGTGCTTGCCACTCAGGCGCCGCTCTTCTTCTTCACCATTGGCATACTTGGTGGCAATTTCCATCATCCGAGTCAGAGTCATATTTCCTGTCCGGCCAAATTTCATATTCAACTCTCGATACCTGACGCCTTCCTTAAAGGCACAAATTTCCTGATGATCTGACACATCTTCTACTGTGTGGTGCAGGGTGATCCATCTCTGGATATAATCCCTCAAAGTTTCATTCGGTTTCTGAACACAACACCGCAACTCTGTCAAACCTGTCGGTCGTTGCACGTGCCCTCGAATGTTCTGACAAACACTCGAGCGAGATCTTCCCAAATATAGATGCTGCCAGGTGCTAACTGGTTCAGCCACGCTCTAGCCGAGCCCTCTAACATTAGAGGAAGGTGTTTCTTGGCCACTTCATCATTGCCGCCACCAATCTGGACAGCCACTCGGTAGTCTTCAAGCCAAGTGTTAGGCTTGGACTCCCCGGTAAACTTACTAACTCCAGACGCCAACCTGAAGTTGGGGGAATCACCGCAGCTCTGATAGCTCTGCTGAAGCACTCTGGACCAGAGACATGCACCCTGTTGCTTGTTTGTGGACCTCCATCATGGCCCTCCCGGTGAGCTCTGTTTCTGTCGACCAAGCCCTGCACGAGAATGGATCTCGCATCAAAGCCTGGCTCCCTGGGGTCGATTGGAATACCTCGCCCAACACTGTGAGGGCGTCTGTCTTCATGCTGCCGAGGCACGTACGACCCGCTCCTCGGGGAGGCGTGGGCACTCGACGGTGATCATCATGATCGACTCGACGGTCATACTGCTCTCGGTTTCTGTACTGATCTTGTCGATCCCCACGTCCCTCACGCCTCGGAGGCGATCTTGGGCTATGGGCCGACTGAACTATGTCTGCCATCACGGATCTGCTATGGATCCTATCCCGCGACTGAGATACAACTGTATTCTGCTCTCCCGCCGCCCGGAGCAAGGCTCGGATCTGCACCAGACCTCGACCAGCTTCTGACTGGGAGGGTTGGATCAACTCTGCTATCCGGGCAGCAGCAGCTAGATTCTGGATCGGGGTTCGGTATACCTGAGTTGGAGGTGGAAAAAGTTGGCGTTGACTGGACTCAGGAGCATGTTGTCGAGCGCGATCGTCAAGTGCGCGCTGGAGGTTCTCCAGTCGAGTGCGCTCAGCCAGATTGGCCAAGCGCGCCTGCTCCAAGGCCTGGGCCTCGGGGGTTTCTCCAACTATAGGAGTGTGCAGGGCATCCATGTTCCGGCGATGAAGTTCTTCCTTCTGCTGCGAGGAGAGAGGTTCGGGGCGGTACTCCTCGTGAACGCGCGACGGATCACCGTTCCCGTCACCTCCGTCTTCACGATTGAATCCAGGAGGACTGCGTGGTCCATTGACCATCAGGACTTCCGCCGCCGAGTCACTGCTGCCGCACTCGGATGCGGTCTCTACGGAGCCAGTCGACAGATCGAACAGGCCGTAGAGAGATTCGCCGGGCTCGATCGCCGCGACTTGAGGGGTGGCCCATTGGCGGGCCACCGCATGCTTCACCCGCCGCTGAAGCCTCGACCGACCGGTGCGCTTGCTCCAGCGGGTCGCAGGGAGGGGGAAAGCCGCTGGAGTTGACTGGTACTAGGTCGACAGTTGCCGCAGGAGGACGCCACGGACACACGCGCGAAAGTGCACCGCCCCGTGAGCGGGGAGCGCGTCGGCGTCGAGTGGTTCCTCCTGGAGCCAAGCGGAGTCATCGGCGACAAACATGAGTGCGCCGAGACGGATCTCGCGGCCCTCAGCCAAAGCTCCGCCTGGAACCATGATGAAGGGGATCGGAAAAATTGCAACTTCTCCAATAAGTCGCTAAGACACCTGCCCCAAGGTGGGTGCCAACTGTCGTGGTCCTAAGACTGATAGTAGAATAGGGGGGTAGGAATGTAGAGGCAAGATCCTAGCTATGGAGGAGTTGTACACACGAGTTTACGAGTTTAGGCCCTTCTCGGAGGAAGTAACAACCCCACGTCTCGGAGCCCTGAGGCGGTCGACTGAATATATGTGTGTGAATTACCAAAAGTGCGAACCCCTGCCCCAGAGGAGGGGGGTGGCTTATATAGAGTGTGCCAAGACCCCGGCTCTCCTCCGTTACACAGGGTTCAATGTTCATAAAGGAGGGGCGTTACTGGTAACGTCTACAGTAAAGTGTTATAAATGCCCATAAAGCTATGGTTTAAGTCTTGACCATTGCAGAGTGGAGAGTTTCTCATCTTCTGGTGGTCGAGTGTCTTCAAGGTGGTCGAGTGTCTTCAAGGAAGTTGAGTGAGCACATCTTCATGGTCGAGTGGATGATGTTTTCTCTTCGACTGCTTATGGTTCTTTGTAGAGATGTCCTTGGGGAGGGTATGTTGGACAGATCCATGACCCTACCCTAGGTACATATCTTCATCACGCGGCCTCTCTATGCCACCGCGGATGACCTCGGTGGCGGGTGGTGTCGCGCCGGCGCCGGCCCGAGCCGCCGCCCCTCCTCCTCAAAACTCCCTAATGCGGCACGACCAAAGAAGGGCAAGACATCGGCGAAGAAAAACAAGGCAGCGGACGGCTCCGGCACCTCCAAGGCAAGGAGGAAGAAGCTTGCGGGGCGTGCGGCGGGCGCGGCGGCTACCGAAGCGCCGACGAGCTCACTCGTTGAGCCGGCGCGCACACCATGTTCGACGAAATGCCTCCAAGGTAAAAAAAATTCTAACTTTTCAATTTTTTTGTTATGTTTTGAATGCATTCACATATAGATAGCTTATTTGCATTGTTCAAAAAACTTTTTAGTCTCAATGATGATGCATACATGTCAACGATGGGTGTTGGCTCCAACAATTCGCATTGGTCTCAAACCAATGACATGCATTTCGAAAACCATGAGTTCGAGGTGGACGAGGAGGGTGAGGGCATTGTCGATGCATCAAAAGGAAGAGCGGGCAATTACACCAACGCTGATGACATCTTACTATGCAATACTTGGTTGCAAGTGTCGAGGGATCCATCCGTTGGAGGTGATCAAAGTAGAGATGCTTATTGGCTTCGGATGAAGGAACACTTTGATGTTCGCAACGTGAGTGGAATTGACCGCTCCGACCGATCACTTCGGTCCCGGTGGTCGACTATCAACTCGGATTGTCAACGGTGGGTGGCCTGTCAAAAGGCGGTTGACAAGTTGAACCCAAGTGGCACAAATGAGGACGATAGAGTAAGTGGCATTTCATACATGTTCATCATACTTGTTGTTGGTGCTAACTTGCTTTGTTTTCATGTAGTACAACATTGCGCAAAACTTGTTCAAAGAAGAGGAGAGGAAAACCAAGAAGGGGAAGATCAAGAAAGGAAGGATATTTACTTTGCCTCATTGCTATGAAGTGTTGAAGGATGATGAGAAATGGAAGAAGCGTGAAGATTTGGATGATTTGCATTTGAGCAACAAACGGAAGCAAACAATTAAGTTGGATGATGATGAGGATGATGCATCAAGTGATGACGGCAAGAGAAGCCCCACACCCAACTCGGTTTCATACTCGAAGCCAAAGCGACCGGATGGGTGCAAGAAAGATAAAACCGAAAAGAAGAAGAGGAAAGGAGATGATGAGCTCAAAAATGCTATGGAAGCTATTGTGAAGGCAAGAAAAGAAGCCAACGAGGTGAGGAAAATGGCAAGGAACCAAGATGCCGCAGCCGAGGAGAGGAGGTTGGCGGCCGAGGAGAGGAAGGTGGCGGCCGAGGAGAGGAAGATGAGCAATGAGGAGCGAACAAGATTGTTGAAATGGGAGAAGCACTTGTTCTTCTTGGACACATCTATCCTCAATGAGGTGCAAAAGGAGTATGTCAATCTTGCTCATGAAGAAGTCTTGATCCAAAAAAGAGCCATGATCCGCGCAATGGGTGGCGGTGGCCTCAGCGCAATGGGTGGCGGTGGCATCGGCGCCATGGGTGGCATGGGTGGCTTCGGAGGTACCGTGGGCGGTGCAATGTGAGGCATGGCTGGCTTTGGAGCACCCCCCGACGCTATAGCCACCATGGGAGGCATGAGTTTTGCTTCTCTCATGGGAGGCATGGGTGCACCTCCGACCGTCATGGGCAGAATGTCTTTCGATGTGCCTCCTCGCACACATTCCCATGAAGATGCCATTGAAGATCTTGCCAACACCATCGGAGCTTCACGTGATGCGGTGCGCGATGAGGAGAGGGAGGAAGATTTATCTTCGGAGGTGGAAGAATCGTCTTTCGAAGATCAAGACGAGGACGAAGACGAGGACGAGGAATGATGTGTCTTTCATTTGTGTATTGAACTTGATTTGCCTTTTGAACTTGGTTGGATAAACTTGTGGGTATGATTTTGAACTTGTGGGCATGAACTTTTCTTCATCAACTTGTTTGTGTGAAATTTTATATGTCATGTTCATTGCATTTTGAATGTTTCATCAACTTCATTTTGTGTTCAAAATGCCATATGCAATGCACCGGCGAGTCACGCGCGCTGCATTTTTGCACGCTGCTGGAGCGACGCGCGCGCTGCATTTTTGCACGCTGCTGGAGCGACGCGCGCGCTGCATTTTAGCGCGGCTGCTGGAGCCAGCGCTGTGCACCGCGCCAAGCCAGGCGATGGGCGCGCGGCAAATCAGTTTTTTGCGCGCGGCGCGTTCGGCGCCTGTTGGAGATGCTCTAGAGCCTGTTGGCTTGAGCCTCGTAGCTACAGCCATCCTAGCTAGGCTGATCTCCGGCGAGCGAATTCGGCGCAGCTCACGAGGGCGTCCATCTCGATCGTCGTGGCCGAACGATGGCAGTGTGCTACCGATACGAGGACTGCATGGAAACATTCTCCCTGCCCGTCGCGGCACCTTCCATCACCGTCGGCGAGCTGAAGCGCCTTATCATGAAGACAGACCGCCATGGTCGCGGCCGGACACGCGGCCGGGGTCCCAAGGAGAGCATCACCATCTCCAATGAGCAGACCCGCGAGGAGTACGCGGACGACGACGCCTTGGCCCTGCCCAACTCGACGGTGCTGGTACGCCGAGTGGCTGTGCCATCCGACATACCCCCTCTGTGCCCTAGATCGAGGCAAGACAACGGTGGTTCGTCGTCGAGGTCGGCCCTGAGGTCCGACGGAACCCAGGACGACCAGGCAAAAGCTATCAGCGCGGTGATCGACAAAGGCCGTGGAGCAACGCACAACGGGTGGGCGCCGCCGGCCGGGTACGTGTGCCACTGGTGCCGTGTCCCGGGCTACTTCATCCAGCACTGCCACACAAACGGCGACTCCAGATTCGACTTCTGAAGGGCTCCTGTGCCTGCCCTCCTATGCTGGCCGACGAGAGTAACAATGACGGCTTCCCGGCGGATCTCCACTGCAAGATCTGCAAGGAGGTGATGGCCGGCGTGGTGGTGGCGAGCAAGTGTTGCTTCAACAGCTTTTGCGACCGATGCATCCGAGTGCACATCATCGCCAACTCCGAGTGCACGTGCGGGGCCAAGGCAAGCGCGGACGATCTGGTCCCCAACCCGACGTTGCGCGCCACCATTGCCAACATTCTCGCCGCCAGGGCCAGCAGCTCTTCGGGTGGCACAGAGAAATGGAGCAGCTCCGCCGCAAGCAACAAGGTCGCGGCGTCCACGCCTCAGGCTCAAAGTCCGGCAGCATCGCAGGAGAGCACCAGGGATAGCCACGCTTCTTCCAAGAAGGGCGCAGCCTCGGAGTCGGAGCACAGCGACGGAAGCAGATCGACGTCAGCTCCAGCGGCGCACGAGCCAAGAAAGAAGCAGGAGACAAGGGAGACAGGAGAAATGATGTTCTACCATGCACGGGATATCCCGTGCATGGCTAAGCCATCCATTTCTTGGAGATCCGGATGCATGCAGGTCTGGGCTGCTCTATTTTCATTCGCATGTTGTTTATTCAATTGCATCTATTCCCTTATATTCTACTACTCTTGTGTCTTGTCACATCAACCATTTATTACTATGCTTCATCCACCAAAGAATGCACAGAAGCTATGCTTTCACTACTAGGGAAAAGCCTACCAGCAGCGAGGGTTTTGGGCCTCTCAGTAGCGCGGGCACCGGCGCTACTAATAAGGCGCTACAGCTAACGTATAGCAGTAGCGCCGGTTGTCCCACGCTACTGCTATACATGAATAGCTGTAGCGCTCTTTGGGAAAGGGCGCTACTGATATTATCTGCAGCGCTGTTTGCTGGGACGCGCTACTGAAAATGCGGCGCTACTGCTAAATTTCCCCCCTCGCTACTACTAGTTTATTTATTAATTTTTTCCTGCATATTTGTTTTGTATTTGAATAGGCTTTATACAATAATCTTTAGCATATCATACACATACAAATGTAATCATAGCATATACATACAATTAGTCTCATCAAATCATGTCATCATCATAATCATCATCCAACACAAAGTGGTCTCTCGTCATCATCTCGAAAATAGCGATACAAGTCTCGAATGATATGCAAATACATCGTCATCCATCTAAACAATGATATACGCGAGAAGAGCTATCACTTTGAGAACATGAGTTCGTATCCCTCTTTCGCATTAGCGTGAACCTCTAAACTAACTACTGCCTGTCGCTCAGAAACCGGAAGGGCCTGACACTCCGGCCACTTGTCGTATATATACTCCTGGCATAGCACTTCTTCGCCATCTATGATCTATGCACCTGCATCATCACATGAGTCGATGATATGCAACATATATAGTTGAGCAACAGAAAGAGACAGACTTGGCAAAAATAAAAACAACATATCATAAGCATAAATAACAAAGTTCATCGTACCCCAAAATGCCCTAACTAGAGTGATTTTCGCTAGTCGAGGACGAGGACGGTTTAATTACATCACAAATAAAGTTTCACCGTGCATAACTCAAAATTTTGTCAGACAGAAAGTATGGACTAAATGGACACATTGTCATATATCGACAATCACTCCAACATGTCGTTCCATCCATCCAAGTCAGGGAGATAGTCCCTAAGCCTAGTGAAAGGCTTCAGGTCGAGACGCTGAGAGGCTATCCATGTTCGGACGTCTTCCCGCGACATTTGTCCTTCTCCATAGAACATCCCTGTTTTTCCGACGACCTCCTTCATGATGATTTGGGCAAGTTTGCGCTGGATGTTATAGAACTCAGCTCGAAGTCGATGATCCTCGATATCTCCTATGTCCTTTGCCCATTGCAGAATATGGGCATCGCCGGAAGTAGGTGCCATGCGAAGGTTCTGGTGATCCCGTCTGTACTCCAGCATGTGGTGTAGGACATAGAATCCATCATTAAGAGAATCGTCCGGTTGCTGGATGCAGCAGAAGTTGGTCTTATGGCCGAAGGCGACCCTGCCGCCCCTCATCTTCTTGTCCCTGACCTCTCCACCCAGTGATTGGTAGTGATACATAGCATTGTCGAGAACATCCTTGATGTGGGTGTAATCCTTTTTGTGAATGTTCTTAGACGTGTCCAAGTAAAGAGCGTGGGAGAATCGGGGGTAGAGGATGATGAGGACGGCACGCCCGCCGCTGCGCAAAATAAGTCCTCAAATTAATTAGCCTCCACCATGCAAATGAATGATTGAAATCGAAGGAAGGATAGCAGCGCGGATGACTTACACGGGATGATAAGGCACAAGAATCGCCCTCTTGTCCTTATTAGTGAGCATGAAACTGACGATGTAATCCCTCGCGTATTCACGGTGATTTGCGCAGACTCCCAAGAAGCCCTCGTGCATGTAGTACGGGTCAGCGACATAGATATGAGATATCTGCTCAACCCCGATGATGTAGTTCATGTGCAAGGCATAAAGGCGGACAAAAGTAAAATTCAGCTTCTTCACGTGAAACATGTCGAATATGTAATCGAATCGGAGGAAGAACCTATCCGCGGGGAAGCTGTCGACGTACGACATTTTCCGCGGAACGTTAACCACGTAGAGTGGGTATCCTGGATCTTTCGAGGCGATGAGGTCTTTCTCTACCCGCAGCACATCGTCATGAAGTCTCTTTAGATCGCCGAATCTGGCCCGTAGCGCTGTTGCAGGTAGGATTGGTTGACCGGGGATATGCCATTTATCCGCACCGGGGATATCTATACGGTCCTGAAGCCGAGGTTGCTGAGGCGGCTGGATCATAGAAACAACTTTTTTGCCTTTCCTCACTCTCTTCCTAAACTTCTTTACTACCGGAAGGTCGTCCATAATATGTTGAGACGGCAATTCAGGCACCGACTCATGATGCTCAAACCCTGAGGAGGCGCCAATTCAGGCAACGAAAACGGGAGATTATACATTTATGTTGAAGGGGGCCGGTGTGACAGATACCGTGAGGGCGTCGAGCTCAGCCAAAGACGAAGCACCGCCTAGCACGTTCGGTGCGGGAGCCGGTGCGGGAGCAGGTGCAGCTGCAGGTGCTGGTGCAACGCTAGTCGAGCTGCTCCCCACCAAGAAGTCAGCAAGGGGAAAGTCCGCTGCATCTTTTTTTGTATTTTGCATGGTCCAATTGAAAACGGCCGGAACCAAGGTAGTAGAAATATCTAAAGCCACCTGTTTTGCGGCAGCTACCGCTGTTGCGACTGTCTTAGTTGATTTATTCTCAACCGCAATCTCAACCCTCTTGTCGATGTTTTCTTCATTTAACCTCCGTCTTTCCTTTCTCTCCTCCGTGGTCTCACGGTAGTACTTCTTCCACGCGGTGCCGTCTCCGACACCGTGCACGCGTCCACACGATGGTCGAGTATCCACCGGTTGTTGTTTCAATATGTTCAACGCCCGCTTGAATGGAGTGTCCCACTTGGGCCTCGCCAATGCCTCAGACGGCGAGTCGCTTTCGGCCGCAATCCTGTGTTGTTCTCTCTGCAAAAGGCACAAAGATCGTTTACAAATATGACTAACGTGTGCAGTCGAATTGATCAGAAACTAAAATTACCAGCAGTCTCATGAACTCGGTAATGACCGGTATTGTCTCGTAAACCTTTTTCACTGGGTCCCAACGGTGCCGGGCCCTGAGGACGTCAGGCTCCTGCGGGACGGTGAACTCCGCCAAGGGGTCTGGGATGCCCAGACTCGCGGCTTCCGCGTCCTCCTTGGCCCATTTGGACCTCTTTCCGTCGTAACCACGGCTTCCGAGGTGGTGGCTCCCAATGTTCCTCTCTTGAAGCCCCTTCATGTACTTAGACTTTTTTTTGGCATCTTCGGCCTCGCAAGCCTCCTTGAATATTTGAAACTGCTCTTCTGTGATTGTCGGATTATCCTTTACAATCTCGGAGTAGGGTTCCTTCTTGTCAATGATCCTTGCTTTCACTCGATTTTTCCAGGCGGCCAACGTCGCTAAACTTGGTCATGGCGTGTTTGTTTATCTTCTTCATTGTCGGGTCCTCATCTGGATCTTTATAATCCTTCTCATTCCGGCCCGGGAACAAGAATATCTGGTGAAACTTCTTTAGGAGGGAGCTCCTCATATTTTCTATCTTCTGTAGTTTCTCATCGTTGATGGTGGCGGTTGTCCGTACGATGCAGCCTATTTGATTGCCGTAGCATCGACGCGCTTCCTCGGGCGCCGTCGGCTCAAAATTGCCGCCGTCCACCTCCGTGACCACCACTCTAGTAGTCCTGAGTTTGTTAGGAACCCGTTGCCTCTTTGCTTTCGGTTCTACACCGGCTCCGCTCCCCGAGGCAGCGCCTGTCTCAGTCTCAGCACCGGTCTCGATGCCGGTCTGAGTCTGAGCGCCGATCTCAGTCTCAGCACCGGTCTGCGTGTCGGTCTCAGTCCCCGATGCCACCGGTGGGCCCAGCAATAACATCGGTTGATCATCGGTAAGGCTAAAAAATTCGTCTGCCGCCCGGTAGGCGTCGTCGCAATCACCAGAACCCTGTCCTTCATCGTTGCTAGTCATGTTTCCTATGATTAAATCTAGTAAATTAATTCTAGACCTAATAAAATGAATAATGACATAAAAAGGCCTATTGTTTTGCAGGAATGTTGACTCCTTCCCGGTGCGGCAAATTACGGGCACTCGATATGTCCTAGTTTGTAGCACAAGTCATGCCGAAATTCACGGAAAATTTCGGCATGAGCTTTTCTAAAAAGTGGACAAATCGAGAACCTGAAATTTGCCGGAAAAGAAATGAATCAACATTCCGGCAAAACATAGGCCACTAAGCATCATTCCCTGCAAACAGTGTCCAAATATACACGAGCAACCACATGTGCAAACAGTGTAGAAGAAAATTCATTTAACTACTAATAGAACAAAATTCAGTTAACTTTATTGCTCTATAATGATGAAAGGAAAAAAATTCAGTTAACTACTAATTTCATTCATTTAGGTTATTCATTTAACATCACCTAATTAACCTACTGTACCAATACTACTAGCAGCACTACTAACCTAATTAACCTAGCAAAACTCTAGTGCCCTAACCGAAAAACATCTAATTAACATCTAATTTTTTCTCTAAAATACAGAGAGAGATGAGTGAGGGGGAGGGGTGGGGGACTTA
>NC_041384.1:572310637-572314024 GCF_002162155.2 Triticum dicoccoides | reverse complement strand
CGGGCACAGGCAAGGGCGGTCCTGGGCGGGCTCGGGCGGCGGTGAGGTGGAGGGCGCCGACGGTGACGTGGAGGGCGGCCTTGGGCGGCGGCTGTGAGGCTGAGGGCGGCCTCGGGCGGCGGCGGTGAGGCTGAGGGCGGCCTCGGGCGGCGGCGGTGAGGAGACGGCGGCGAGGGCGGGGGACGATTTGGGGAAGAATTGGTGGCCGGGGGGCGGGGTGGGGGAAACCGCTGTTTAAGTGAAACGTAACGGTAGCGCGTTCCCGGAAACGCACTATAGCTAAGTTAGCTATAACGCGTTTACTGAAACCCGCTACTGCTATTCCTTTCTCCTTTTTTCCCTTTTTTTCTTTTATTTTTCTTTACATTTTATTTTTTCTCTTTCTCCCTTTTCTATTTCTTTCATTTTCATTTACTTTTCTACTTGTTTTTCACTTTATTTTATTTCCGTTAGCAGCAGCGCTTTACACGTAAGCGCGCTGCACCTAAGGAGATTAGCAGTAGCGCTGGGCCATTATACGCGCTACTGCTAGGTTGGGCTAGCCATGTGCGCCCAGTTCAAACGTAGCAGCAGCGCTTTTCGCTAGTACGCGCTACTGCTAAAGTCATAGTAGTAGCGCGGTTTATTTACGCGTGCTGCTACTAAGTAGCAACAACGCTTGATTTTGTACAACGCTACTGGTAAAATTCTGTGTATAGGCTTTTCCCTACTAGTGTTTGTCCACCATCTCATGTCTTGCTTAACTCCCACATGTTTTTTCACGTGTTTACAAATTAGAAATCATTTTATCGTATAAACCAAAATTTCAATAGAAGATGCATCTGCATATTTGTGCTTCTCGTGACGAGGACTTTTAAACAAGAACATTCTTGAATATATTTTGACAAGTTTTAAAAATTAAATTTTAAAACACGATGAAACTTTATTAAACACGGTCTTGTTTAAAATTTCACTATAATATTTTCGTGCCTGATCTTGTTTAAAAGGTCTCATCGCGAGGATTACAAATATGCAAACAAATCATAATGGGTTTCAAATATCGTCAACTTAAAATATAGTACTAATTGACTAGGAGAAAAGAGATAAGCTGATAGATAGAGTAGGTAATACTATTCACCTGACTTTGTCAAACACGCTTTCAAAAATACATCTGACATGGTGGGGTAGATAATGCATGCGCGGTATATACCGTGCATGGTAGATAATCCGCTCTCACGGACACAGCGGCCAGCCATGTCGATCATCAGTACGGCTACCGCGTTCCCTTTGCCCCGGCATGCTACGATCCTTTTCTTGGTGGGATGCCGTGGCCAGCTGATCCTTCCATGTACTACGGCTACACCGGCATGCCCTACGCTTACGGCGGCGGTTACCCGACGGGTCCGCACCATGTCAACCCATGGGCGGCACCATGACAGTTCCACCACCTACACGGAACGACGGCGGGCCGTATGGCTACCACGGCAGGAAGAGGACGCGCGCAGATTGTGAGGATCAGAGCTTCAAGAGAAGGTGCGGTGGAGGCAGATCACAGGCCGCGTTAGTTTTGACGTAGTAGTTCAAGCTAGCTGGTGCTAGAGTGCCCAATGCAGAGAGATTCTGATAGGTTTTGTTGATTTTTCTAGTCATCCAAATGCCTTGTAATGTAGTATAATCAGTAGTACTGGTTTATGATTTAGCAAAGAGTTGAAGGCACTCATGCGCAGCTCTTTGTCTTCCCATGTATTCCCTCCGGTTCTTTTTAGTTCGCATATAAGATTTGATTGAAGTCAAGCCTCGTAAAGTTTGACCAACTTTATAGAAAAAAATATCAACATTCATAATCTGAAATCAATATCAATAGATGTGTCATGACTTAAAGTTTCATATTGTATAACTTTAGCATGGCAGATGTTGATATTTTTTCATATAAATACGGTCAAACTTTATGAATTTTGACTTCATATAATTCTAATATGCATAGTAAAAAGGACCGGAGGGAGTAATTTGATTTTACTGATCATCATGGGGTGCACCGAACTTATGTGCAGCCATTGCTCTCCCGCTAAAAAATGTTCATCCAACCGTCTTCCTTATTTTTAAGGGAACTAGTAAACATGCACGTGCAATGCACGTTTTATTAAATCCAAATTTTGAATACGCAGATCACATCTCGACTAATAAAATTAGTGTTCATGCATGCGAGTTATTACACCATATCCAATAAAAATAACAATACATCATATACGTTCGTAAGTGACACTCAGTTCATTGTTACTCATACCCACAACTTATTAAAGAGACCATCTAAATCTAATGCGAATTCCGGGGGCTGTGTACCTCTCAAACACTGCATCCAAGTCACCTAGATCTTCCCGTGTCATTCCCCTCCCATCATATCTCGTCTGGTCGCCCCGACCTCTCTCTTCTTTTCTAGCAATGCACCCTGCTCCAACACCGCCAAGTGAAAATCCACCTCACACAGTCGACAAATACATAATATGAAGAATACTATAAATCTAGTACTACATTAAGGTTGTGAGGTCAATTCAACATTTGAAAATAAATAAATATGGAAAACTGTACTTAATTAGGTCTCTGTTGTTGGAGTTGCAAGATCTATTTCCATCACCGGTGACATGGAATTGTTGGAGTTTAAATAAAATTACTCATCACAAAATACTGTTTGAACAACAATTATTTTGATTACTAATAGTTACACAAAATATAGTTTTTGTGCAACATTGCAAAAAAAAAAAACGGATGTTTAGGAATTATAAATGGAAACAAAAAAATATCCAAACTTAGAAATACCTGCAAATGAGATTATAAGTTGGCTAGAAAACATCAGCCATACATCAGTTCAAGTGGCCAAGCAAGAAGTAAATACAAGAGGAGAAGCATATATCGGTCCAATACCTTCTACACAAGAAATAACTTAACTTTACAAATCTCCTCGTTCAGGCATACATATGCTTCCCCTGAAAAAATAAAGGCATACATGGGTTAAATCAGGGTGCCTAAATGAAGTAAATCTTCAATTGTTAGTCTTCAATCATCTCCGGTAATGTTTTTTGCATTTTGAAAATATATAAATGCACTAGTAGAAAAGGGGGCTTTGGTCCAGGCCGGGTAAGCCCATTAGTCCCGGTTCAGTCCAGAACCGGGACGAATGGGTGCATTTATCCCGGTTCGTGCGGCTAAGGCATTAGTCCCGGTTCACCTGGGCCCTTTAGTCCCGGTTCGTGCCACGAACCGGGACTAAAGGGTGCGATGCCCATCGGTCCCGGTTGGTGGCACCAACCGGTACTAAAGGTTAGACCTTTAGTCCCGGTTGGTGCCACCAACTGGGACTAATGGGCTTTGAGGCATTAGTACCGGTTCATGGCACGAACCGGTATTAAAGAT
>NC_041384.1:572305104-572310493 GCF_002162155.2 Triticum dicoccoides | reverse complement strand
ATAAAAGAAAATGCTGGAAATGTCAATAAAAATAAAATAAAATAAGTTTTCCATGTGATATGTGGTCTAGTTGTTGGGAAAATTTACAAATATGAATTTCGACTTTATTTACAAAATCTCTTTGGAATTTGTAAAATGGGCATAACTTTTGCATACGAACTCGGATTAAAAAGTTTTTTATATGAAAAATCATCTACTTGAAAAGTTACATCCGATGGAGACCGCCTACAGCCTGTTTGCAAATTTGTAGAATCCTTAAATTCCAAACGGAAAAAAAGTTATGCTCAAATTTCAGTTTTTTTAAATTTTCAGTAAATCTAGTCAAACTATGGTCAAACTACTTATTCAAGAAGTATTAGTGTTACTAAATAATTATTCAAGAATATTAGTGTTATTAAATAATTATTTCACTTTTTTTGAATTTTGGTCAAATCTGGTCAAACTATGGTCAAACTATGGTCAAACTGTGGTCAAACAATGGTCAAACTACTTATTCAAGAAATATTAGTGTTACTGAAAAATTATTATTTTTTAGAACAATAGTTTTAAACTCAAACAGTGAAATATGTGACTTCATGCTCAAGCTAAATTCCTGAGGGTTAATAGGATTGACATCTTACTATTGTCAGGAAAACAACAAGTGCAGACTTGGAAACAAGGGAGAATAGAACCCGGAAGTTAAGCGTGCTCAGGCTGGAGTACTGAGAGGATGGGTGACCGTTCGGGAAGTTAGATAATTTGGAATGATGAGGGGTGATTAGAGGTTAAATTGAGCAGTGATGAGGGCTGATTAGAGATTAGAGGTTAAAATAATTCAGAAATTTGAAAATAAAAAAAATTCAAAAAAAATTTCAAAAAAAAATCAGAAAATTTTCTTTAGTACCGGCTGGTGTTACCAACCGGGACTAAAGGTGGACCGGCCACTTTTTCTACCAGTGGTGTTCAAGAAATCAAATTAATTGTTTAAGGAGAAAGTAGCTTGTCACAAAAAGTAACACAAACTACACAAAGCTATCTAAAAAATGGATTCCCAACTTTTCATAATATTGTTTCAATCCCATGCCTATTTAATGCAATGTTAGCGGTTTGCACATTAGGTTGGGTTTCTTCCAACATGCTATCTATGACCATGAGGTGATTTATTAATTCAAAGAATTTGTTGAAGAGTGAATTTACAATGTAGCTCAATGAATAATATGGAACATAGTAAGGCAATGAGAAACAACAAGAACCATGTCTTACTATGCTTGAGCTGCATATGCATACCTTAAAAAGGAGTGCTGTTATTGTAGAGCTTAATCTCTTATCGAGCTTTCTCATTAGTGCAACCCATAACAATATTTTTAGAAAGTTTGCCCAAGTAAGACTTAATTATTTCACCTAGTAACATGGTAATGCTTTTCTGCAACCAGTTGCATTCTGTGAGAATGTTGATACATCACATTCGCAAAAATTGTCAGTGTCACTATCCAATGTGAAACCCATCAACTTAAACCAACATTAAGAGTAGCAAACGTTTTGCGCCCAGTATGGAGGAGTTCTGAAAACAAAAGATATACCAAAAAGGGTGTAGTCGACCAATAATTTCAGAAATAGCTGTGGTTGATTATATAAAATAAATAGAGGAAACATCATATTACCAGGACAAGAGGTCACATGCATGTTACCAGCAATCTCAGCATCAGTGTGGTAGATGAAGCTTTGTTCCAAAAAGGCTCTTGGACACAACCTATAGCCTGAAAGGGCTCCAGGATCATATACTACAAAATATACATAATATGCTTTCATGAACCTCCATTGCACACTTTGTCGCTATATGTGCATACAAATGTTTGATGCTTAGTCGGACCACAACATCAAAGCAATCTTGATAGGATTACTTGATGCCTGCAGCTAGCAGCAATGCAATTCATGGACATTGACCTCCTATAGATACCACGATCTGTAGTAAATTCACCTTAAAACACACAAATATGAAGCGATATTATAGACAAGTTAACCTGTAATATAATTGTTTTGCGAACAAATCTACTACTGACCATTGAAAGAAATCTGAACATTCTTCATGGGTTCATTTATACTGTCGGGATACGTTAACAAACACACAATGCTGAATTCTTTATGGGTTCATTTCTCTCCAAAATTTAAGATGCATTGCGAACATTCCCTCTACATAAAATGGAACCACTCACTCTTTTCTCTAAGTGCTCTGCGTAGACAATCTGTCCACTTCCAGTAGCAACTAATTAACCTGCCAAAGCAACAATTAACATTAGCGATGTAGGCGAACTCACTCACAAATAGCTACTATAAGGCTACTGAATATCAGAAAAAACAAGAAGGCAAAAACGAAGCTTGAAAAATAAAATAATTCCATCAATACCCTATTCTCCTATTGTGAAGCCTGATTATCAACAACGGCATGTGCTGCGTCCGCGGGGTCGTCGGTGGCAATGCAAGGAGCGGGCCAAGCCAGGGATGCAGGAGGACAGGGAGGTTAGTGTCGAAGAGATTGTGAGGTAGGCGGGAGGGAAGTGTCGAAGAGATTGTGAGGTAAGCCGCCGACGGGGAAGGAAGTTCGAAGAGACTGTGAGGCAGGCCGCCGATGGGGAAGTAGAAGATTGCTTGCAACGGATGTGTGGCGTCCATGGGGTCGAAGGCTGCAGAATCTGCAGGGAAGGGGATAGGCCTGGGAGGCGCGGGGGTCGTGTATGGAGGGGCAGGCGCGGCGAATTGATGGAATGATCTGCCTTATCTGGTCATCATCAACCTACAATCGAATGGAAACACACGTCATTTATTTTATTCGAAATGAATATTTCTAGCATCAATTGAAATCATGCTTGAACTACAAATGAATGAAGTGCTTGTTGGGATTGGAAATATATGTAGTCAGTGACATACAGCGATCCAACTGTTGAAATTTGTGCTCTTGAGCACCTACACAGGCCTGAAAGAAGTAATCAAAGAAGAGGGGAATCACTTATGAACATTGCAAGTTTGCAACTAATTTGTAGTGTGGTTAATTACATATTTACATGTCGACCGGGCAGAGAAGCAAGCACTCGTGATCTTGCCTGCTGCTGAGCACTCTCTGATTATGCACCCCAATGGACAATTGTTCGCATCATCATTCTGCACAAATTTGCAAGATGAACTTGTATAATGCATTTCAAGTATGAACTGCTAGCTAGGAGAAACCTGAATGTGTGGAGCACCTGACAATGGTAATGATGCGCTTGGAGGCGGCAGTGATGCACCGGCCCTGGTCGCCGAGGTCGAAGCCATCGGTTAGCTTGGGCATGGCGTCGCCGGACCGTGTCCCCCCCAGCAAACCTCCCCTCCCCCTCCTCCTCCTCCCCCTCGTTGTCTTAGTTCCTCTACCCCGCCACACCGTCGAACTTGTCCTCTCGCCGCAGAGCGATGGGCGAGCGTGCCATGTCTCCCGACGGCATGCGTCTCGATTGCCCCTGGGTGGCGGCCGCCCGGTTGAGCTCCTCGGCGGCCCGTTGCCCTGGTGGTGGCGGCTTGGCGGCCAGCAGGGCCTCACCTCCCGGGTGGACCTTGTTCGTCGCCGTCGTTGTCTTGGAGCCCCGGCGGATTTTGAAACTAATTTATATCCAATGAAACTCGACAGAAACTGACAAAAACAGAGGACTAAACTGTGTCCATGGATTATGAAGCGAATTCATAAGGTGGGGAGAGATATGAGAAAACGAATTGCACCTTTAGAATTTTGAGGATCTCTGCTGTGGAGTCGGCGGCCAGGCCAGGGCAGCGGCTCTGGCGGCGGCCAGGCCGCGGCGGCGTGGTGCGCCGGAGGCGGCAGCGGCGGCGTGGTGCGGCGGAGGCGGCGGAGGCTGAGCGGTTGGGGAGGCGCGGGGGCGAGGCTGCGGGAGCGGCGTGGCGAGGGTCGTGGGAACAGCCGTGTGCTGTGGCGATCTGTTTAGCGGTTTTTAGGGAGTGTTTAGCGCTAAGATGTGTTTAGTGGCTTGGTGCTAAACATGGAAAGAATATGAGACGTTGAATCGGAGGGTGCGTACGGTAAAGATTTGATGGATCTCCGCCTCTCGTGCTTTTATAGGGGTAGTAGATGGCATGGTGGGTAATTAAAGCGTAAAATGCGTTTAGTATGCTGGAGGGATGTAGACCATCAGATTGCAGGTTTTGATGGATAGGATGATCTGGTTCTCCGCCCTCTCTTTCTTTTATAGTGGTAGTAGATAGTAGATAAAAAATGTTTAATCAGTTTCATGAATATCACAAAATTTAGTGACCCCAACACGAGAGGCAAAATCTAATGAAATGGACGGGCATCGGCCCAACACTGCTAGTGGGCTCTCGGAGTTTTGCGCATGTGCGTTGCTCACTGACTCCAATCAGCAAAATATTTCACCACTACAGAATCAGATATACTCACCGACAAAATCATATCATCAGTCCCTCCCCGGCGTTCCTCGGGCCCCTCCCGCCGTGCTGGCCGTGGTGGCGCTGCCCGCCCGTCTGGCCGCCGGCCGCCCCCCACCGGGGCTGGCAAGGCGTGCTGGGCCCGCACCCCAGCGCCTCTCCTCCTCTGCATCGGATCCCCGCCACTCTTCACCTGGGCCCCCCCTCCGCCACAGCTGGCACGACCTCATCACCTGACCTGCCCACTTTGGACCAGGCGGGTCCCAGAGTCGCTGCGGTTCAAACGGCACCGCTGACTGCCCAGCCTGCCAACCGCCTCGCTCCGGTGCTGCTCCTCGCTCCACCCCCTCCGGACTCGCCACGCGTCACCTCGGCTGCGCTCGCGAGGACTCCAGATCCTTCCCCCCGGTCCTTGATTGGCGCTCGCGTCCCAGAGGCGGTTTTGTCGCCTCCCACGCCTGCTACGCTCTTGGCTGGCAATCCCCCTGCGCCCCTACTCTTGGCTGGCACGCCACCAGAGGCTGTGCTGTCTCCTGTTCAGGCAGGCCCCGCCTCTGTCTGCCCCCTGGTCGGGTTATCGCATGCGGTTGGTGGCCCCGCCTCGTCGCAGCTGGCCAATCGCGCCCCGTTGGCGGAATCCCAGGCCGCCCCTCAGATCACAACGCCAGTCCAGCCACCTCTGTTGGCGCGGCTCCCCAGGAAGATCTCCTCCCGCCTGCTGATTTGGTGGCCCCCCTCGTCCTGGCTCAGTTTTGGCGGCACCTGTTTCTCCGCTTGTGGATTCGGTGGACCCCGTGGCTCCCTCCCCACCTATGCATGGCCATGCCTCGCCGCCGGATCCCGAGGCCATGCACGTACCATCGCCCAGCGCTCCCTCGCTGTGTGCTCAAGCTGCTGCGCCCGCGCATCTTATGGGATTTCTCAACTCCATCAGCACCGTGGCTTCTCCAGTCCTGCCAACCCCTGGGCCCTGCCGTGGAAA
>NC_041384.1:572225481-572304852 GCF_002162155.2 Triticum dicoccoides | reverse complement strand
TACTCCTCCTCCGCTTGGGTCTCATCAAGGACGACGAGCCGCTCTCTGACGAGGTCATGGTCAAGTACAACAAGCTGTTCGAGCAGCCCCTAGCTATGGTTGTGGTTCGCGCATTCGCCGAATTCTACGGATGGCAGGTGCCCCAGTCCGTCCTCGATGGCATCCTGTCGCCTCACCCCCTGCCATGCCCTTCTGCGGCATGAGTGCAACGCCCGCTGTCGCCTTCCAGCCCCCCATCTTTTCTTATGGAAGACAACCTTAGAGTTATTTTCTGGAACGTGCGCGGGCTCAATAATGCGGCCAAGCGCGCGGCTGTCCAGTCTGTTATTGCTTTGGCCTCCCCCTGTATTGTTTGTCTCCAGGAATCTAAACTCGCTTTGGTCTCGTCGGTGCTTGTTTGCGAGACCCTCGGCCCTGCCTTTGACAAATTCTTCTGGTTGCCCGTGGAGGGCACGCGCGGCGGCATCATCTTAGCGTGGAATAGTGATCGGGTCGCCCTGTCGAACCCGTCCATTGGAGATCACCACGTCTCTGCCGTAGTCACTGCCACCGCTGGTGGCGCCCACTGGTGGATCACCGGCGTTTATGGCCCCCAGGGGGACGATGCAAAGCTGGCTTTCCTTACCGAGCTTCAACAGCTCCGATCTACTATGGCCGGGCCCTGGCTTTTGGGTGGTGATTTTAACATGATTGCCTCGGCCAGTGACAAAAGCAATGACCGCATTAATAGGCGCACGATGAACAGATTCCGACGTTTTATCTCGGATCATGGTCTCCACGATATCTACCTCCATGGGCGGCGCTACACTTGGTCCAATGAGCAGGACAACCCGACCCTGGTCCGTAATGACCGTGTGATGTGTACCCCGTCATGGGAGCTCGACCATGCTCACTGCCTCCTGCGTTGTCTGGCGTCTACGGTTTCAGATCACTCTCCCTCTTCCTGGACTGTGCCACCCGGGCGTCCGACAGCTGATGCTTTCACTTCCAGCAGTACTGGCCCAGCCTTGATGGCTTTCAGCACACCGTCCAGTCGGCGTGGCACTCCACGGCCCCGGAGCTCGACCCGTTCAGGCTCATCTTTGCTCGCCTCGAGGCCACCGCGCGCAGCCTCCAAAGATGGAGCTCTCGCTTCACCTCGAATCTTACTGCTCAGCTTGGGGTTTCCCGCGAGCTCATCGCCAAGCTTGACGAGGCTCAAGACACTCGCCGCCTTTCCCCCCGAGACCTGGCTCCGCCGGCAGCTCAAGCGTAAATACCTCGGGTTGGCCTCCCTCGAGCGGTCGATCGCCCGCCAGCGTGCCCGGTTGCGCTGGCTTCAGGCTGGCGAAGCTGCTGCCGCCATCTCCAAGATTCGGGAGTCTCACCGTAGCAATAAGAACCACATCCTCAGCTTCCTTGTGGATGGGGTGCACGTGTCAGGTGAGGCGGACCTAGCCCAAGCCGCGTTCACGCACTTCTCTTCCGTTCTCGGCGCCCCTGCCGCGCGCGGGTTCACCCTCGTCCCGGAGGCCATTGGCCAGCGCTCCTTCGACCTCTCTACCTTGGATCGCCCATTCTCGTCGGCGGAAATCTGGGAGGCTATCAAGCGGCTCCCTTCTGGCAAGGCACCCGGCCCCGACGGATTCACTGCCGAGTTTCTACGCTCATGTTAGCACATAATCAAAGATGACCTTTGCGACGTCTTCGACAAGCTCTACGCGCTAAATGGCCAGGCCTTCCAGCGGCTCAATGAGGCGTACATCACTCTGCTTCCTAAGCGACCTGACGCCGCCTCCCTCTTTGATTATCGGCCGATCAGCCTCATCCATCTGATCGCGAAGCTCTTTGCTAAGGTTCTTTCGCTCCGCTTGGCGCCGCGCCTCGGCGAACTCATCTCCACCAACCAAAGTGCCTTCATCTCGGGACAGAGCGTTCATGATAACTTCCTCCTCGTCCAGCAGACCGCGAGGCAGCTGCACCAACTGAAGCAACCCCGTGTGCTACTCAAGCTGGATATCGCGTGAGCATTCGACTTTGTCTCCTGGCCCTTCCTGCTTCAGGTGCTCCAACACATGGGATTTGGCCCGCGGTGGCGTGAGTGGATTTCCATTCTGATCTCGACTGCCTCGACGCGCGTCCTGATCAATGGCACGCCACCCCCCTGATTCCGCACGGCCAGGGCCTTCACCAAGGGGATCCGGTCTCCCCGATGCTGTTCGTGCTTGTCATCGACACGCTCAACATGCTGCTCCAGTTCGCCGTTCAGTCCGGCATCGTCAAGCGGCTGACGCGCAGGCATGCCCCGTCTAGCGTCTCTCTCTTCGCTGACAATGTGATCATCTTTTCCACCCCGACGAATCTGAGCTCTCTGCTATCAACTCTCTGCTTGAGCGCTTCGACGCTGCCTCGGGCTTGCACACTAACTTCGCGAAGTGCCAGGCCGCCCTCATCCAGTGCCTGGACGGCTTTGCGAGCAACGTCACCACCGCCCTCGCCTGCCCGGTGGTGCCCTTCCCCATTCGCTACCTAGGCCTCCCTCTCTCGCTCAGGAAAGTTCCTACCGCCCACCTGCTTCCCCTGATCGAGAAGCTTGGTCGCAAGCTTGCTACTTGGAAAGCTGCTCTGCTCAACCGCGGCGAGCGACTCAACTTGGTTCGTCAAGTTCTGAGCGGTATGCCTGTCCACATGCTCCTTGCCATGGCCCTCTCCCCTGCCATCCTGAAGCAGGCCAATCGTATCCTCCGTGATTTCCTCTGGCATGGGAGGAAGGACGCGCGTGCTGGTTCTTGCCTAGTTAGCTGGGCACGGGTTTGCCGCTCGATCGGGCTAGGGGGTCTGGGCATCCGCGACTTTCACCGCACTGGCATCTTGCTTCGGACGCGTTGGCTTTGGCTCCAGGCTACTGACCACTCTCGGCCGTGGGCACACTTACAGCTCCCGCGCGACCCTGAGGTGACTCAGTTTTTCCGGGCATCCACGTCGTGGATCCTTGGTGATGGCAACACCTGCCGCTTCTGGTTGGACCCGTGGCTGGACGGTCTTTCCCCCCTCGACAGCGCCCCTTCCTTGGTGGCGTTGGTTCCTCGCCGTGTCCGGCGCTCGCGTACGGTGGCCCAGGCGCTTTCTGACCGTTGCTGGATCTCTGACATCCAAGGCCCCCTCGATCCCGCGGCCGCGGTTGAATATGTGGAGCTCTGGCGCCGCCTCCAGACTGTCGAGCTTGTCCCGCGCCCGGACCTGCTTCGCTGGCGCTGGACTGCCAATGGCGTCTACTCTGCTTCCTCATGCTACAGCGCCCTATTTCATGGATCCACGGCCTCCGAGTTTTGGCGCCTCACCTGGGAAACTAGTGCCCCCACTTCGGTCAAATTCTTCATCTGGCTCGCATCCCTTAACCGGTGTTGGTCTGCTGATCGCCTGGCTCGGCGAGGTCTGCCACACGAGCCCGTGTGTGTCTTTTGCTGTCAGAAGCCCGAAACACTCCATCACATCTTGGTGGGATGTGTGTTCGCGCGCATCACATGGCACGAGATCCTTGTTGGCGCTGCCTCTCCTTGCAGCGCCGCTTCTTCTTCTTCTACCTTAAGCTGCCTCTCACAACTCTCTCTTCTCTCAAGAGAACAAGAACACACACATGGAATGAACACACACACACCTCACCGTGGAGGAACCAGCTTTGCTTTGTTCTCCCGGTGAGACACACATATGCTACATCTTTTCCTACCCAGCCCTCACGGCCTTCAATTCTCGTTACTCGATGGAACTATTTATACATAGGAGAGCCTTACGCACGTCCTGGCTAGTCAGCACTCTCGGCCACCACACACCACGCACGCACGCACGCACCACTAACAGACTAACCACATGACTCTGTCTCTATCCCCTGAAATCGCTCCAGGATATACACAAGACCGGCCATCATGCATGCAAACCCACGCAGGAGGCTAGCTAGCATATCTCATGCACTAACAAACTCACCGAATCTTCTCAGCTTTAGCTATTCGTCCAGCCGGCCGTCAGACTCCATCACGCGTCTTGTTGCTTCACACAACATCGCCGTATCGCACGACCTTGTCGTCTCGCGCAGAACTGCAGCTTCACACTATCATCGGCATCTTGCCGTGCTCGCCGTATCGCACGGCAGTCCGGCATCTCGCGTCCTTCGCGCGCCTCCGCTGAAACCTTGCCGGCTAGCTACTCCCTAAACCATCTAAGACTACATGCAAATAGCAAAACTAAATATGCGGATACGTTGAATCAAAATTAGTGCTAACAATCCTCTCATGGTGTTCCCCAACGACGGTTGCGCCCGATGGCACCACCGGCTACTTTGCCTGGCTCTCCGCAGCCATGATTCCCCTCCCGGCTGCGCGCAGGTGTGGCCTGGCCACTATCGCCTCCCTCGTTGCCTGGTCCCCGTGGGGACACCGGAACGCGATCATCTTCGATAAGGTTACCCCTTCTTCCTTTTCCCTGATCGCCGCCATCAAGGACGAAGCTCATTCATGGGCTGCTGCTGGAGCTCGAGGGCTAGCCTCGAACCGTTTTGTAACCTGACATTGTAATTGTTGGGGCTGAGCACCCCCCCCCCCTACCTCTGCTCCCCCGGGTTCATAGGCTCGCCATCCGTGCGCACGAGGCTATGATTCCCACCCCTATACCTTCTCTTTTTTTTCTCCATCTATCAATACAATGATACGCTTCCTTAGCGTATTCGAGAAAAAAAGAAGCCTTTCTGACCCTCGATGTCTTTGGTGACTGATGACTTTATCATCACAGATGGTCCAGTTGTCCGGTTGTAACGCCCGGCCAAACCTGTTGGTTCTTGGCCATTGGCCTATCTACCATCTAGGACCTAGATTGGTCTCACAGAACAACAATATTTTTTTCTACGCATTTTATGATCACTCGTGCGCATGCATCAACTTTTCGGCCAGTCACCCGTCTTTAAATTTCTCCAAGCCAAACAAATGCATGTTGTTGACAGTCTACCATCCTATTAAGCCGGGATGTCATATACACACCCACTCAAAGGAACCTACATCTTCGTCAGCGTAGCAGGGACGTTCCCTCTTGGCACAAGTCTATGCGTCCAGTCCGGCACATGTGATATGCCGTGTGTCACAGCGGACCACACGTGCTATGTGCCACATGCCCGTGCACTTGACTCGCACGCGTTCGTGTAACCCGAGGGTCGGCTCTGATATCAATTGTAATGCCCCAGCCAAATACACCGGTTCTTGATTGTTACGGCTAGCTAATACCTAGGATCTAGACTGGCCTGACAAACCAATACTAATCTTTTCTGCACACTTTATGCTCACTCTTATGCACCTGGAATCAACTTTCTAGTGGGCTAGCAATCCTCAAATTGCTTCAAGATAAACACGCTTAATTTTGAGGTTCTTTTCAGCCCGGAAAAGAAGGTGCACCTTATTGATATGAGTAGTCTATATCTATATCATTTCTA
Organism: Triticum dicoccoides; assembly: GCF_002162155.2. Lineage (NCBI taxonomy): Eukaryota > Viridiplantae > Streptophyta > Magnoliopsida > Poales > Poaceae > Triticum > Triticum dicoccoides. The sequence continues at coordinate 572,299,400 of NC_041384.1, read as the reverse complement.
TTAAGCCGGTATGTGACACCGATCGGTGATAACATTTCATCATAGACTGTTGACCAAATACTGGTTACTATTCATGGCTTCACTTTATTTATGTTGGTATCAACCACGGAAATGAAATTGACAAAAAAAACAAATAGAATAAACACGCATACATCACTCATTTGCACAAGCAAGTTGCTTTTCATAAAAAACAATACACATATACATTTACACACTTCACAACCAACATATATGTGGACCATATATATTTATACGACCTTACAAAGAATGGTCTATCCATCGAGCCACTTAACAATCTAGACAAAGGAAATGCAAAGTTGTTGCTGGCAATTACCACGACATGATTCAGATATATTTCAAGCACACTCAAGTCACAATACATAAATTATCAAAGTACGTACAAAGATGTCCAGGCCAGCCGTATATCACCGCCTAGCTGAGTCACGCAGCTCGGGCCTACAGGAGCATGGCCGCGGCGGCCAGCACCCAGCAGCGACGAGCCAACGCACGCCACCCAGGTGCCACCGCTGAGGCTACGCGGGCTGCCGCTGCTTCCGCCGCGTGAGCCGCCTCGCCCCCTCCCTTCCGTGACCTCCATGAGGCTGGCCACGCTGAGCAGGACGAGTAGGAATGCGCAGAGGAGCAGGATGCGTCCCATCTTCCAATCTCGCAGGCGGGCTAGCTTCTAGAGCGTGTGATTTCCTTCTCTGGCCTCCAACTAGATGTCGGGGCCAGCTGCTGCTGCTGCATTGTGTATTTATGCATGATCCAGAGTTGACCTCGTTAGGTCAACTACTTCCTCCGTCACATAATATAAGAGCATTTTTGACATTTTAAAAACGCTCTTATATTATAGGACGAAGGGAGGAGCTAGCTGACAGCACGGAGCTCGGAGCTTATTGGTCAAGGCAGAGTTGACATTGTCATTTTTCTACTCTTATTTTGACGTGGGTGCTCTTATCTTCCTAAATTAGGTAGAGGAAATTGATTCGAAATGAGTAGGACTACATCTGTACCTCATGACAGGACTTCCGTTTAGAGGATAGTGGTTTGCCTGTCATTGTTGAGTGGATCATTGCACTTATCTCTTCCATTCTAGGTTGGCAATTGGATTTGGTATGATGGTTTTTATCTCTATTATGGACCAAACAAAGCACCAGGTCGTAAGACTAGGATTTCCAGGTCAACCATGAGCAGAACAAGCCGCGGTAGGGAACGCGAGTCTCCCTCGCTTGCGTAGCCATGCTCAGTTTTTCCTTCCTTCTAATTTCCTGGACCTTTCTTGGAGTACGTTGGTTGATTGCTAGCATGACGCGCATCGTCTGGCGTTTATGGGCGAGCGTGGTAATATAGTAATACAATTATACGGTAATACTAATATATGAAGTAGAAAAGCACGATAGTTCATTAACTTGGCACGGATGCATTCATCTTGTAAAATATGATGATGGTACGGTCAAAATGTCTCATGGCTTAAGTGATTCACCTAAGCAATGAGACCTTGAAAGCAGTTTTTCATGTGTCAATAGTGGGACGTTGTGTCAATCGAGGAAGGTTTTGATGACAAGACCGGGAGATATTAGAAGTGAGAATGCCAACATGAGTAACAAGAAATACTATGACAACACGATCGCCTGCCAGTGGAAGGCTTTCTGTTTGCGTCCCTGCTTTATAAATAAAGCACCAAGTCCATATAGCAAGGGATTCAAGTAAGAACAAAGAAAATAATAAGTCTGTTGAGGCAACGTCACACGCATGCCACCAGGCGGCAGACTTGGTTAACAATTACAAATCCTGATATTGGAACATCACACATGCCCAAAATCAAAAAAACTTATCGACACCAAACGCTTTAATGGCGAGATACTGAGATATCAACTGCTAGGGGGCGCAGAGAGCTGATGGGTGACCATTTGTAGGCCATCCAGCATGCCTCCAAGCTGATCCTTCTCCCGCCACCTAAGAAGTGGATGTCACTGCAGCATAAAAGCCAATAGTTCAAACATAGAACAAATATCACATCGCAAAAAGATTTTCTCAATAATCATTACAATTCGTCCATAAAGTCCAAGTCATCGCCGCAAAGACTGATCAGAGGAGGGGTCTCTTCCAAGTGAGATTGGGTGTATAGAAAGTCGCCCAGATCTAAGGCCAGCCACTCAAGCCCCAGAGCCTCGCAGACACATCTCCACAAGAAGCGGGCAGCGGGTCACGAGAAAAAGATATGCGTCCCTCATTCGAGCATCGCCCAAACGGGATAAAGGGCATCACTGGGCCCATGTCACTTGGCCACTTCCATGCCCGAGGGGAGATGGTCACAAAGCAGCTGCCAAACGGAGATCTTGATTTTCAGTAAAAGCAGTTGAGGGAGTCCTGGATTGGGGGGTCTCCGGACAGCCGGACTATCTCCATTGGCCGAACTGTTAGACTATGAAGATACAAGATTGAAGACTTCGTCTCGTGTCCGGATGGGACCCTACTTGGCGTAGAAGGCAAGCTAGGCGATACGTATATGGATATCTCCTCCTTTGTAACCGACCTTGTGTAACCCTAACCCTCTCCGGTGTCTATATAAACCGAAGGGTTTTAGTCCGTAGGACAAGAATCACAATATACAATCATACCATAGGCTAGCTTTTAGGGTTTAGCCTCTCTGATCTCGTGGTAGATCTACTCTTGTACTACCCATATCATCAATATTAATCAAGCAGGACGTAGGGTTTTACCTTCATCGAGAGGGCCCGAACCTGGGTAAAACTTCGTGTCCCCTGCCTCCTATTACCATCCGGCCTAGACGCACAGTTCGGGACCCCCTACCCGAGATCCGCCGGTTTTGACACCGACATTGGTGCTTTCATTGAGAGTTCCGCTATGCCGTCACCACCAGGAAGGATGTCTCATCTCGTCTTTAAAGACGGCACTATCGCTGAGGGAGCTTTGGCTATTGGCCAAACTCTCCGGCTAGGTGGTTTTCTTACGACCGCCTGTTCGGCCGCTGCGCCGACGATGACTTCTCGGGTCATCGAAAGCAATCTTCACGTCAACTCGGAACTCGCCGAGCAGTTAGATCCAATGGAGCTCTCTTCCCTGAACGAGCTCTTGGATCGCATCGCCGCCCTGGGAGTCGCTATAGACTACGATCAGATTGGGCCTAAACCCGATCTGAGAGAGATTAACTCTCCCTAGGTCACCCATCGCGTTGTGGTGGTGGAGGAACAATGCGGCAACACTTCATCTATCTTAAGGACTAGCTATGTCCGGATTCCCAATCCCTCCAAGCTGGATACCCGCGGAGGGGAGGACGTCACTCAAGGCCTGAACCTAGAATTAGGCAGCGGGCTGGATTTATCAGAAAACATCCAAGAATCCAAACTTTCGAGTTCGGAAACTCCTTGGCCCCTGAGTCTCAGATCGGGTGAGGATTCGGATTCAATTCCACCCACCCACCCAAACATACGCGATCTATCCCAAATTGGGCAAGAGCCCGAAGAAACAGTACACCATTACTGGGCCAGATTCCTCCTAGTCATGAACAAGATAAAGGACTGCCGCGAGGAAGATGCAATTTCATTCTTTTGCAATAATTGCACGGACAAGGTAATCCTCAATGCCATAAGTCGCCGCGAAATTACACGCTTTGCCGACTTGGTGTCCATAGTACGAAAATACTATGCGATGGAAAGCGCCTGGAAAACCGAGATAAAATTTTGGGATAATCCGGCCCTGAATACAAACCCAGTCCGAAATAAAAGGGTGCATTATCACAATACACCTGGGTTAACTACCAAAAAGCAAAAGCCCTCAACGTGGCAAGGAACTGTACTGGAGAGATGGCTCAACGGACCCTGCAAAATTCATAGTACAGCGGATGCAATACCAACGCACAACCTTAGAGCATGTTGGATACTCCGGCAGGTGGCCAAAAGTGGTGAGGATCTACTCCTCCCAAAAACCACAGAGCACCATCCCGCGGACAACAATACGGTGTTAACGGTCTTTGAGACCTTCACATCAAATAATAGACACAAGCGAGCACTCCGCAGCATGGCCTAAATCTGCCACATAGCAGAAATAAATCCTTGGAGTGACACGGCTATTACCTTCAATGCCAGTGACGAACCCAAATTCCGAACAGCCCGAGCACCAGCCGCACTGGTCCTCAGTCCAATCATGGACGGCTTTCGACTCACCAAGGTACTCATGGAAGGCGGCAGCGGATTAAACCCCATCTACGAGGAAACTCTTCAAAAGATGGAAATAGACTGGAGCCGCATTGAGCACAGTAGCACAACCTTTCGAGGAATCATCCCCAGTCGGGAAGCACGCTGTGCTGGGAAAATCACACTAGATGTGGTATTCGGCACGCTGGATAATTACATGTCTGAAGAAATTACATTCCAAGTGGCCCCGTTCAGCAGCGGATACCACGCTCTACTAGGGCGGGAGGCGTTTACAACCTTCCAAGCCATACCCCATTACGGGTACATGAAGCTCAAAATGCCCGGGCCCAACGGAATCATCACTCTTGCTAGTGATCCTGACATAGCACTCCGCGCCAAAAATAAGACAGCCGCACTGGCCCTCGAGGCACTATCCGAAGCCCTAGCGGCCGAGGAACTAACTGCGCTGCGCTCCATGATGAACAGTGACGATGTGATACTCGATAAAAGATCCAAGTCCACCTCCTTTAAACCGGCGGACGAAATAGTCAAATTGCAAGTCCATCCAACGGACCATGCAAAAACAGCTTCCATCAGGGCACAATTAAACCCTGATGTCGATGCCGCACTGCGAGAGTTCCTACGCGAGAACTGGGACATTTTCGCCTGGCACCCTTCAGACATGTCAGGAATCCCACGCAGGCTGGCTGAGCACAGCCTAAATATCCTAAAAGGGGATTCAAGCCAGTCAAGCAGGCTCTTTGACGTTTCTCCGAGTCTAAGAGACAAGCCATGGGAGAGGAACTAGCCAAGCTATTGGAGGCCGGATTCATCAGAGACATAAAACATCCGAACTGGCTAGCAAACCTGGTGATGGTACCAAAGAAGGACAAATCATGGCGCTTGTGCGTCGATTTTAAGGACCTTAACAAGGCCTGCCCAAAGGATCCCTTCCCCCTCCCCCCGCATCGATCAAATCATAGATGCTACCATAGGACACGATTCATTGTGTTTCCTCGAAGCATACTCCGGCTACCATCAAATTAAAATGGCGGAGCCAGACCAAGCCGCAACGGCATTCATCACACCATACGGCCCATTCTGCTTCAACACAATGCCCTTCGGGCTCAAAAATGCCGGCGCAACATATCTGCGCATGATTCAGACATGTCTGGCAAACCAGATCGGCAAAACAGTGGAGGCATACGTGGACGACGTGGTCATTAAAACCAAGCATGTCGAAACTCTAGTAGACGACTTAAGGCTCACATTCGACAACCTCCGAACATACGACATCAAGCTAAATCCGGAAAAATGCGTTTTCGGCGTACCAGCCGGAAAGCTCCTGGGATTCATTGTCTCCAGTAGAGGTATTGAAACTAATCCGGCCAAAATCCGAGCGTTGTCACAGTTGGCTACCCCAACAGACCTCAAACAAATACAAAAATTGACTGGATGCATGGCGGCTCTAAGCCGCTTTATCTCTCACTTGGGAGAAAATGCATTACTCCTTTATCGCCTCCTCCGGCGCACCGAACACTTCGAGTGGACGGATGCCGCCTCGGCCGGACTCAACGAAATAAAAACCATATTGGCAACAAACCTAGTCCTAGCCGTGCCAAACATTGGCGAACCAATGCTATTATACATTGCAGCAACTCATCAAGTAGTAAGCGCAGTGCTCATCGTCGAGCGAGAAGCGGACGGACACAAATTCCCCCTTCAAAAGCCGGTTTACTATGTGTCCACTGTCCTTACTCCGTGCAAATCACAGTACCCGCATTATCAAAAGATAGCGTACGCGGTATTTATGGCATCCCGGAAGCTGTGACACTACTTTCAAGAGTGTTTGATAACGGTAGCCTCGGAAGTACCACTTAACAACATTATAAACAAACGCGACGCGACGGGCCGGATTGCCAAATGGGCCATTAAGCTCCTCCCGTTCGACATAACCTACAAGCCACGGCGGGCTATCAAGTCGCAAGTTTTGGCTGACTTCGTCGCTGAGTGGACGGAAGCCGAACTCCCTAAAGAGTACGACACATACTCAAACTGGATCATGCACTTCGACGGCTCCAAAATGTTGGCTGGTCTGGGGGCTGGTGTCGTTTTGACGTCCCCAACAGGAGATACCGTCCAATACGTACTACAGATAATGTATACGGACTCCAACAACACGGCCGAATATGAGGCCCTTCTACATGGTCTCCGGATGGCAGTATCTATGGGCATTCAACGCCTAGAGGTGCACGGGGATTCGAACCTTGCGATATCCCAAATAAATGGAGACTTCAATGCCAAGGATCCGAAAATGGCAGCTTATCGCAATGCCGTCCTAAAAATGTCAGCTCGGTTCGAGGGGCTCGTATTTCACCATGTGGCTCGGGAAAACAATCAGGCGGCGGATATCCTCGCCCGCATCGGCGCGAAACGCGACGCGGTCCCTCCCAACATATTTCTGGAACGTCTCTTCAAGCCATCCGTAGCATGGGAAGGGGACACCGGTAACAATAGTCCGTACCCGGCCAAAATACCCGATACCGAACTCTCTAACACAATCGGAGGCTCCGCCACCGAAATAACACAATCAGCCCACAAAATAATGGCCATTATTTCCCCGTGGATAGAACCATTCCTGGCCTACCTAACTAGACAGGAACTTCCGGAGGACCAAAATGAGGCACACTGCATAGTGCGGCGATCCAAGGCCTACAGGGTCCATGAGGGAGAATTGTACAAAAAAGTGCTACCGGAGTCCTTCAAAGGTGCATCTTCGAAGAGGAAGGGCGGAACCTTTTGGCAGAAATTCACGCCGGACTTGGCGGTCACCACGCTGCAGCCAGGGCGCTTGTAAGCAAGGCCTTCCGTACATGATTCTATTGGCCAATGGCCCGGGCAGATGCACAGGACTTGGTCCAACGTTGTGCGGGCTGCCAACTCTTTGCAAATCAAAGCCACATGCCACCCACCGCCCTCCAGACAATCCCCATTACATGGCCCTTCGCGGTATGGGGGCTTGATATGGTTGGACCCCTTAAAGGGGAACCCACAAGAAAAAATACTTATTGCTCATGGTGGACAAATTCACCAAATTGATAGAGGCTAAACCGGTTAAAACAGCCGAAGCCGGACCGGTGATAGATTTCATATCCGGGGTTGTACACCGTTACGGCATCCCCCACAACATCATCACTGATAACGGCACGAATTTCACGGCCGACGAGGTAAAACTCTGGTGCAGCAAAATGGGCATCAAGCTCGATTACGCTTCAGTCTATCACCCACAAACCAATGGCCAAGTCGAACGAGCAAATGGTCTTATAATGAGCGGCATTAAACCTAGATTAGTGCGCTCCTTAACGGAGTCTGACAGGCACTGGGTAGAGGAGCTCGACTCCGTACTCTGGGGGCTGCGGACCATGCCAAATCGTAGCACCGGATATACACCATTTTTTATGGTGTACGGCGCAGAGGCAGTCCTGTCATGTGACATAATTCATGACTCACCTCGAGTGCGCATGTACGAAGAAAGAGAAGCCGAGCTCGATCGGCAGGACAGTCTGGACACTCTGGAGGAAGAGCACGACGTAGCCAAAGCCCATTCCACATTTTACCAGCAACAGGCTCGAAGATACCAAAGCAGAGAAGTACGGGCCAAAACTTATAACGCTGGCGAACTAGTTCTACGGCTGCCGGATAAGAAAAAGAACAATCTCGAGCCCAAATGGGAAGGTCCCTTCATTATCGACCAAGTTCTGACCGGTGGAGCGTACCGACTGCGGGATGCATCGACTAGTCGACTCGAGCCGAACCCATGGAACGCATGTTGGGGAACGTAGTAATTTAAAAAAAAATCCTATGCACACGCAAGATCATGGTGATGCATAGCAACAAGAGGGGAGAGTGTTGTCTATGTACCCTCGTAGACCAAAAGCGGAAGCGTTAGCACAACGCGGTTGATGTAGTCGTACGTCTTCACGATCCGACCGATCAAGTACCGAACGCACGGCACCTCCGAGTTCTGCACACATTCAACTCGATGACGTCCCTCGAACTCCGATCCAGTCGAGTGTTGAGGGAGAGTTTCGTCAGCACGACGGCGTGGTGATGATGATGATGTTCTACCAACGCAGGGCTTCGCCTAAGCACCGCTACGATATGATCGAGGTGGATTATGGTGGAGAGGGGCACCGCACATGGCTAAGAGATCAAGAGATCAATTGTTGTGTCTATGGGGTGCCCCCTGGCCACGTATATAAAGGAGTGGAGGAGGGGAGGGGCCGGCCCTCTCTATGGTGCGCCCTAGGGGAGTCCTACTCCCACCGGGAGTAGGATTCCCCTTTTCCTAGTAGAACTAGGAACCCTTCCAAGTAGTAGGAGTAGGAGAGAAGGAAAGGGAAGGGAAAAGGAGAAGGAAGGAAGGGTGCGCCCCCCTCCCTAGTCCAATTCGGACCAGCCCATGGGGAGGGGTGCGGCCACCCTTTGAGGTCTTTCTCTCCTTTCCCGTATGGCCCATTAAGGCCCAATACAAATTCCCGTAACTCCCCGGTACTCCCGAAAATACCCGAATCACTCGGAACCTTTCCGATGTCCGAATATAGTCATCCAATATATTGATCTTTATGTCTCGACCATTTCGAGACTCCTCGTCATGTCCCCGATCTCATCCGGGACTCCGAACTCCTTCGGTACATCAAAACACATAAACTCATAATATATCCGTCATCGAACTTTAAGCGTGCGGACCCTACGGGTTCGAGAACTATGTAGACATGACCGAGACACGTCTCCGGTCAATAACCAATAGCGGAAGCTGGATGCTCATATTGGCTCCTACATATTATACGAAGATCTTTATCGGTCAAACCGCATAACAACATACGTTGTTCCCTTTGTTATCGGTATGTTACTTGCCCGAGATTCGATCGTCGGTATCTCAATACCTAGTTCAATCTCGTTACCAGCAAGTCTCTTTACTCGTTCCGTAATACATCATCCTGCAACTAACTCATTAGTTGCAATGCTTGCAAGGCTTATAGTGATGTGCATTACCGAGTGGGCCCAGAGATACCTCTCCGACAATCGGAGTGACAAATCCTAATCTCGAAATACGCCAACCCAACAAGTACCTTTGGAGACACCTGTAGAGCACCTTTATAATCACCCAGTTACATTGTGACGTTGGGTGGCACACAAAGTGTTCCTCCAGTAAACGGGAGTTGCATAATCTCATAGTCACAGGAACATGTATAAGTCATGAAGAAAGCAATAGCAACAAACTAAACAATCAAGTGCTATGCTAACGGAATGGGTCAAGTCGATCACATCATTCTCCTAATGATGTGATCCTGTTAATCAAATGACAACTCATGTCTATGGTTAGGAAACATAACCATCTTTGATCAACGAGCTAGTCAAGTAGAGGCATACTAGTGACACTCTGTTTGTCTATGTATTCACACATGTATTATGTTTCCGGTTAATACAATTCTAGCATGAATAATAAACATTTATCATGATATAAGGAAATAAATAATAACTTTATTATTGCCTCTAGGGCATATTTCCTTCAGTCTCCCACTTGCACTAGAGTCAATAATCTAGTTCACATCGCCATGTGATTTAATACCAGTAGTTCACATCACCATGTGATTAACACCCATAGTTCACATCAACATGTGACCAACACCCAAAGGGTTGACTAGAGTCAATAATCTAGTTCACATCGCTATGTTATTAACACCCAAAGAGTACTAAGGTGTGATCATGTTTTGCTTGTGAGAGAAGTTTAGTCAACGGGTCTGCCACATTCAGATCCGTAAGTATTTTGCAAATTTCTATGTCAACAATGATCTGCACGGAGCTACTCTAGCTAATTGCTCCCACTTTCAATATGTATCCAGATTGAGATTTAGAGTCATCTGGATCAGTGTCAAAATTTGCATCGACATAACCCTTTACGATGAACCTTTTTGCCACTTCCATAATCGAGAAACATATCCTTATTCCACTAAGGATAATTTTGACCGCTGTCTAGTGATCTACTCCTAGATCACTATTGTACTCCCTTGCCAAAAACAGTGTAGGGTATACAATAGATCTGGTACACAGCATGGCATATTTTATAGAACCTATGGCCAAGCCATAGGGAATGACTTTCATTCTCTTTCTATCTTCTGCCGTGGTCGGGCTTTGAGTCTTACTCAGTTTCACACCTTGTAACACAGGCAAGAACTCTTTCTTTGACTGTTCCATTTTGAACTACTTCAAAATCTTGTCAAGGTATGTAATCATTGAAAAACTTATCAAGCGTCTTGATCTATCTCTATAGATCTTGATGCTCAATATGTAAGCAGCTTCACCGAGGTCTTTCTTTGAAAAACTCCTTTCAAACACTCCTTTATGCTTTGCAGAATAATTCTACATTATCTCCGATCAACAATATGTCATTCACATATACTTATCAGAAATGTTGTAGTGCTCCCACTCACTTTCTTGTAAATACAGGCTTCACCGCAAGTCTGTATAAAACTATATGCTTTGATCAACTTATCAAAGCGTATATTCCAACTCTGAGATGCTTGCACCAGTCCATAGATGGATCGCTGGAGCTTGCATATTTTGTTAGCACCTTTAGGATTGACAAAACCTTCTGGTTGCATCATATACAACTCTTCTTTAATAAATCCATTAAGAATGCAGTTTTGTTTATCCATTCGCCAGATTTCATAAAATGTGGCAATCGCTAACATGATTCGGACAGACTTAAGCATAGATACGAGTGAGAAACTCTCATCGTAGTCAATACCTTGAATTTGTCGAAAACCTTTTGCGACAATTCTAGCTTTGCAGATAGTAACACTACTATCAGCGTTCGTCTTCCTCTTGAAGATCCATTTAATCTCAATGGCTTGCCAATCATTGGGCAAGTCAATCAAAGTCCATACTTTGTTCTCATACATGGATCTCATCTCAGATTTCATGGCCTCAAGCCATTTCGCGGAATCTGGGCTCATCATCGCTTCCTCATAGTTCGTAGGTTCATCATGGTCTAGTAACATAACTTCTATAACAGGATTACCGTACCACTCTGGTGCGGATCTTACTCTGATTGACCTACGAGGTTCGGTAACAACTTGATCTAAAGTTTCATGATCATCATCATCAACTTCCTCACTAATTGGTGTAGGTGTCGCAGAAAACGTTTTCTATGATGAACCACTTTCCAATAAGGGAGTAGGTACAGTTACCTCATCAAGTTCTACTTTCCTCCCACTCACTTCTTTCGAGAGAAACTCCTTCTCTAGAAAGGATCCATTCTCAGCAATGAATAACTTGCCTTCGGATCTGTGATAGAAGGTGTACCCAACATTTTCTTTTGGGTATCCTATGAAGACGCACTTTTCCGATTTGGGTTTGAGCTTATCAGGTTGAAACTTTTTCATATAAGCATTGCAACCTCAAACTTTAAGAAACGACAGCTTAGGTTTCTCGCCAAACCATAGTTCATACGGTGTCGTCTCAAGGATTTAGATGGTGCCCTATTTAACATGAATGTAGCTATCTCTAATGCATAACCCCAAAACGATAGCGGTAAATCAGTAAGAGACGTCATAGATCGCACCATATCTAATAAAGTACGGTTGCGACGTTCAGACACACCATTACACTGTGGTGTTCCAGGTGGCGCGAGTAGTGAAACTATTTCACATTGTTTTAAATGAAGGCCAAACTCGTAACTCAAATATTTTACTTCTGCAATCATATCGTAGAAACTTTTATTTTTGTTACGATGATTCTCTACTTCACTCTAAAATTCTTTGAACTTTTCAAATGTTTCAGACTTGTGTTTCATCAAGTAGATATACTCATATCTGCTCAAATCATCTGTGAAGATCAGAAAATAATGATACCTGCCGCGACCCTCAATATTCATCGGACCACATACATCAGCATGTATGATTTCCAACAAATCTTTTGCTCGCTCCATTGTTCCGGAGAACGGAGTCTTAGTCATCTTGCCCATGAGGCATGGTTCGCAAGCATCAACTGATTCATAATCAAGTGATTCCAAAAGCCCATCGGCATGGATTTTCTTCATGCGCTTTACACCAATATGACCTAAACGGCAGTGCCACAAATAAGTTGCACTATCATTATTAACTTTGCATCTTTTGCCTTCAATATTATGAAAATGTGTATCACCACGATCGAGATCCAACAAACCATTTTCATTGGGTGTATGACCATAGAAGGTTTTATTCATGTAAACAGAACAACAACTATTCTCTAACTTACATGAATAACCGTATTGCAATAAACATGATTCAATCATATTCATGCTCAACGCAAACACTAAATAACATTTATTTTAGGTTTAACACTAATCCCGAAAGTATAGGGAGTGTGCGATGATGATCATATCAATCTTGGAACCACTTCCAACACACATCGTCACTTCACCCTTAACTAGTCTCTGTTCATTCTGCAACTCCCGTTTCGAGTTACTACTCTTAGCAACTGAACCAGTATCAAATACCGAGGGGTTGCTACGAACACTAGTAAAATACACATCAATAATCTGTATATCAAATATACCTTTGTTCACTTTGCCATCCTTCTTATCCGCCAAATACTTGGGGTAGTTCCGCTTCCAATGACCAGTCCCTTTGCAGTAGAAGCACTCAGTTTCAGGCTTAGGTCCAGACTTGGGTTTTTCACTTGAGCAGCAACTTGCTTGCCGTTCTTCTTGAAGTTCCCCTTTCTTCCCTTTGTCCCTTTACTTGAAACTAGTGGTTTTGTTTACCATCAACACTTGATGCTTTTCTTGATTTCTACCTTCTTTGATTTCAGCATCACGAAGAGCTTGGGAATCGTTTCCATTATCCCTTGCGTATTATAGTTCATCACGAAGTTCTACTAACTTGGTGATGGTGACTAGAGAATTCTGTCAATCACTATTTTATCTGGAAGATTAACTCCCACTTGATTCAAGTGATTGTAGTACCCAGACAATCTGAGCACATGCTCACTGCTTGAGCTATTCTCCTCCATCTTTTAGCTATAGAACTTGTTGGAGACTTCATATCTCTCAACTCGGGTATTTGCTTGAAATATTAAATTCAACTCCTGGAACATCTCATATGTTCCATGACGTTCAAAACGTCTTTGAAGTTCCGATTCTAAGCCGTTAAGCATGGTGCACTAAACTATCAAGTAGTCATCATATTGAGCTAGCCAAATGTTCAGAACGTCTGCATCTGCTCCTGCAATAGGTCTGTCACCTAGCGGTGCATCAAGGACATAATTCTTCTGTGCAGCAATAAGGATAATCCTCATATCACGGATCCAATCCGCATCATTGCTACTAACATTTTTCAACTTAGTTTTCTCTAGGAACATATAAAAATTAAACGGGGAGCAACACGCGAGCTATTGATCTACAACATAGATATGCTAATACTACCAGGACTAAGTTCATGATAAATTAAAGTTCAATTAATCATATTACTTAAGAACTCCCACTTAGAAAGACATCCCTCTAATCTTCTAAGTGATCACGTGATCCAAATCAACTAAATCATAACCGATCATCACGTGAAATGGAGTAGTTTTCAATGGTGAACATCACTATGTTGATCATATCTACTATATGATTCACGCTCGACCTTTCGGTCTCAGTGTTCCGAGGCCATATCTGCATATGCTAGGCTCGTCAAGTTTAACCTGAGTATTCTGCGTGTGCAAAACTGGCTTGCACCCATTGTAGATGGACGTAGAGCTTATCACACCCGATCATCACTTGGTGTCTGGGCACGACGAACTTTGGCAATGGTGCATACTCAGGGAGAACACTTTTATCTTGAAATTTAGTGAGAGATCATCTTATAATGCTACCGTCAAACAAAACAAGATAAGATGCATAAAATATAAACATCACATGCAATCAATATAAGTGATATGATATGGCCATCATCTTCTTGTACTTGTCATCTCCATCTCCGAAGTACCGTCATGATCACCATCGTCACCGGCGCGACACCTTGATCTCCATCGTAGCATCGTTGTCGTCTCGCCAATCTTATGCTTCCACGACTATCGCTACCGCTTAGTGATAAAGTAAAGCATTACAGCGTGATTGCATTGCATACAATAAAGCGACAACCATATGGCTCCTGCCAGTTGCCAATAACTCGGTTACAAAACATGATCATCTCATACAATAAAATATAGCATCATGTCTTGACCATATCACATCACAACATGCCCTGCAAAAACAAGTTAGACGTCCTCTACTTTGTTGTTGCAAGTTTTACGTGGCTGCTACGGGCTTAGCAAGAACCGTTCTTACCTACGCATCAAAACCACAACGATAGTTTGTCAAGTTGGTGATGTTTTAACCTTCGCAAGGACCGGACGTAGCCACACTCGATTCAACTAAAGTTGGAGAAACTGACACCCGCCAGCCACCTGTGTGCAAAGCACGTCGGTAGAACCAGTCTCGCATAAGCGTACGCGTAATGTCGGTCCGGGCCGCTTCATCCAATAACACCGCCGAACCAAAGTATGACATGCTGGTAAGCAGTATGACTTATATCTCCCACAACTCACTTGTGTTCTACTCGTGCACAACATCAACGCATAAAACCTAGGCTCGGATGCCACTGCTGGGGAACGTAGTAATTTCAAAAAAAATCCTATGCACACGCAAGATCATGGTGATGCATAGCAACGAGAGGGGAGAGTGTTGTCTACGTACCCTCGTAGACCAAAAGCGGAAGCGTTAGCACAACGCGGTTGATGTAGTCGTACATCTTCACGATCCGACCGATCAAGTACCGAACGCACGGCACCTCCGAGTTCTGCACACGTTCAACTCGATGACGTCCCTCGAACTCCGATCCAGCCGATCGTTGAGGGAGAGTTTCGTCAGCACGACGGCGTGGTGACGATGATGATGTTCTACCAATGCAGGGCTTCGCCTAAGCACCGCTATGATATGATCGAGGTGGATTATGGTGGAGAGGGGCACCGCACACGACTAAGAGATCAAGAGATCAATTGTTGTGTCTATGGGGTGCCCCCTGGCCACGTATATAAAGGAGTGGAGGAGGGGAGGGGACGGCCCTCTCTATGGCACGCCCTAGGGGAGTCCTAGGATTCCCCTTTTCCTAGTAGAACTAGGAGCCCTTCCAAGTAGTAGGAGCAGGAGAGAAGGAAAGGGAAGGGAAAAGGAGAAGGAAGGAAGGGTGCGCCCCCCTCCCTAGTCCAATTCGGACCAGCCCATGGGGAGGGGTGCGGCCACCCTTTGAGATCTTTCTCTCCTTTCCCGTATGGCCCATTAAGGCCCAATACGAATTCCCGTAACTCCCCGGTACTCCCGAAAATACCCGAATCACTCGGAACCTTTCTGATGTCCGAATATAGTCATCCAATATATTGATCTTTATGTCTCGACCATTTCGAGACTCCTCGTCATGTCCCCGATCTCATCCGGGACTCCGAACTCCTTCGGTACATCAAAACACATAAACTCATAATATATCCGTCATCGAACTTTAAGCGTGCGGACCCTACGGGTTCGAGAACTATGTAGACATGACCGAGACACGTCTCCGGTCAATAACCAATAGCGGAACCTGGATGCTCATATTGGCTCCTACATATTATACGAAGATCTTTATCGGTCAAACCGCATAACAACATACGTTGTTCCCTTTGTTATCGGTATGTTACTTGCCCGAGATTCGATCGTCGATATCTCAATACCTAGTTCAATCTCGTTACCAGCAAGTCTCTTTACTCGTTCCGTAATACATCATCCTACAACTAACTCATTAGTTGCAATGCTTGCAAGGCTTATAGTGATGTGCATTACCGAGTGGGCCCAGAGATACCTCTCCGACAACCAGAGTGACAAATCCTAATCTCGAAATACGCCAACCCAACAAGTACCTTTGGGGACACCTGTAGAGCATCTTTATAATCACCCAGTTATGTTGTGACGTTTGGTGGCACACAAAGTGTTCCTCCGGTAAACGGGAGTTGCATAATCTCATAGTCATAGGAACATGTATAAGTCATGAAGAAAGCAATAGCAACAAACTAAACGATCAAGTGCTATGCTAACGGAATGGGTCAAGTCAATCACATCATTCTCCTAATGATGTGATCCCGTTAATCAAATGACAACTCATGTCTATGATTAGGAAACATAACCATCTTTGATCAACGAGCTAGTCAAGTAGAGGCATACTAGTGACACTCTATTTGTCTATGTATTCACACATGTATTATGTTTCCAGTTAATACAATTCTAGCATGAATAATAAACATTTATCATGATATAAGGAAATAAATAATAACTTTATTATTGCCTTTAGGGCATATTTCCTTCAACGCAGCCAGGCTTCGAAGATTCTATGCTTAGCACCGGACTCTATGTTAGTCCCCTCCCTTTGTCCATTTTCTGCATATGCATCATCTGTCTTGTTTCCCTTTACTTTCTTTTATTTCTCTAGGCCTTCAAGGGTCACCTTGTGCCTCACTCGTACATTACAGATGCGCTAGCCGCACTCTTCATACCTGGGGGCTTCTTTCACAGAAGCTTAAATTATTTACCTGGGCCTCACGCCCAACACATGCGTTATACTTCCGCATGTACCTTTTTTCACCATTATATGCATCGATATGACTTAAGTTTTGGCCAAGCTGAGTTGCCTGTCTCTTGTATTTATGCCCTACGTTCCCGTTAATTTGGCTAGGGAATAAGGGGAGCACCTCTGCGATTGTTACCGCCGGGTCAGCCGGACGTGTACCTCAGACTGGGTGAAGCCGAAAGCTAGCGTTCTTAAGAGAATATTCGGTCGGTGAACAAAAGATGACTTTTATTTATTATCCATATCTGCCCCCAGATGTTTTTTCGGTGCTTCTTGTCGCAGTCCGGACATGCACTTTAGGGCATGCCTACCCAGGGAAAGGAACCCTTAATGGAACTATTCTCTCTGGAAGATGTTTCTTACTACCCATTTAATATAACATAACTAGTTGGGCACTTGTCTTATAAAGCACTAATGACCCCTACGCCTGGTCTCCACACATGCCCCGGTTCTTACATAACCGAGAGGGTATTCGGATACACTCCAGACTGTTGGGTCCCAAGGTTGAAGCGAAAAGGTCTGCCACGACAAATGATCTACAATCCAGCTAGAAGGCATCATACATGTCACTTTAAAATTACATAGTCAATTTGACTGGTTGAATTCCTCTTGAATGCCATCCAATAGGTTGTCTAGTCTACAGTCCTGTTGGGAATACTTTGCGGCCAATTCTACTTGGCCGTACACTAAACTCACAGGGATCTCCTTGCCATCAGGCCCCACAGGTCCGACTTCAGCCATGTAGTTCGGGTCAGCCTTCGTGTACCGTGTCTTCACCATTGCCCAGGCTTCCTCGCGCCCTGACGGCAGGCCGATATCTTCCATAAACGGAAGCACCGCTGTGCTCCCTTCAGCTTTTCTGCAAGCTCTCCAAGGCCTTCGGGTATGGAGACGGACGGCCACAAGGCCTGGGCGAAGCCTTGCATCACCTTCCGAACTCGTTCGTGCAACTGTGCAAGCTCGGGAAGAAGATCACCCGTTGAACCAGGCATCTCCTCGGCAGGACGACTTGTTAGCATACCTACAGACATAACTCTGTCAGCCAGTTTCCTCGCCGAACTCTTTTTCAAAGTTCGTTTAAGCACTTACTAAATATGCCGCGTCGAAGCTGCCGGTTCTCCTTAACAGAATCCGACAGTTGGGCACGAACATCTTTTAGTTCCACGCCCAGCTTGGTGTTGGCATCTTGGAGATCATTCTTCTCCTGCCTCACCCTCGTAAGCACGCTCTCACCAGCCTTCAGCTGGCGTATGAGCTATTGCTTATCCGGATTTACTCCAGCGTCATCTGTAATTTTATCGTCAGATCGGCATATACGCCGCATTCTCATATGATACTTATCATTCGAATGATATGTTACCAGAGGGAGTCTCTTTGGGCTCCCCTACTGCGGCCAGTGCGGCCTGAAGTTGGGCTTTGCACTCTTCCAGCTCCTGGGACAATTGAGTATTCTTTTCTGTAAGAACCTGCATAACAAATGATCCTTAAATCAGTTATCCTAACTGTTTCAAGTCTCAGGGGCTACTGATGTATATAATCATCAAATTTTCTCACCCGTATGTCTTTTACATACTGCTCCGTGGCTCTGGCTAGACCATTTTGAGTGGCACGGAGGTGCGCATCTCCCGAGTTGAAGGCATCCAATGCCTCTGGGGAGAAACAAGCGTCACGAAGGACAGTCCGGCGACGCCTGTGGTTCATGGCACTTTCCACCTCAGAATGGGTGGCGGACAGTTTATCCACATCCTCTGTCGAAGGAGCACTCGGCGCACGCCTTGTATTTGTTCCCGCCTCTGAATCCGGCCTTGGAGCCTGGCTTGTGGAGGCGCGATTGGTAGCCTCTCCGGGTATAGTCCGGCGAGCGCTCTTTTTGCTGGAAAAAAGGCATGGACGTTAATATGCCTCTGAAGATAATATCTTGTAATAAAGACAGCGCGCCGTACCGCTGCGCCGGTGTCTCAATCCGGACTGCTGGTCTTTTCAGCCTGCCTGGCCTCGCGGCCCCTTGTTGGCTAGTTGCCACAGGCTCGGCCTTCTACCCCGAGGACCTCCCCTGCAAAACACGACTGTTATACGGCAATCAAAAAAGTGCAAGGACGAATCCCTTTTTAAATGTTGGGACTTCGGTCTCAGTCACCTGTGAGGCTGGAACTAGCCCGGGGTAATCGGCCGTAATGGCCACCAAGGCATTGTCATTACTCCATTGGTAAAATACCCCGTTGATTAGCTCCACAGATATGTCCGGATCCTCCTGGGAGGCCGGGTCAAGGGACCGTCCAGGGTCCTCGAGTTTTGGAGGAGGGCTGTTTATCTCCTTTACTGCATTGTGCAGCTCCTGCGAGGAAATCGCTAGAATGAATACTTAACTACGGGAATACGAAATGGATGGGTAATAAAAAGTCTCCGCTTACCCAACCCGGAGGATTGTACATAGAAAATCTTCCCTACGGGTTGACATGAAGGAATTCCTCCTCTTCTCCCTTGTACAAAGTGGATAAGATCTTTATTAGATCGGCAGCTAATCCCGGCCCTTTGCGTCCGTGGCGGCTGGCGTCATCCTCCCCGTTGAAATCCCACATGGGGTGGCCTCTATACTGAAGCGGCTGCACCCCCGCATGATGTGAAGGAAATATGCCCTAGAGGCAATAATAAAGTTATTATTTATTTCCTTATATCATGATAAATGTTTATTATTCATGCTAGAATTGTATTAACTGGAAACATAATACATGTGTGAATACATAGACAAACAGAGTGTCACTAGTATGCCTCTACTTGACTAGCTCGTTAATCAAAGATGGTTATGTTTCCTAACCATGAACAAAGAGTTGTTATTTGATTAATGGGATCACATCATTAGGTGAATGATCTGATTGACATGACCCATTCCATTAGCTTAGCACCCGATCGTTTAGTATGTTGCTATTGCTTTCTTCATGACTTATACATGTTCCTATGACTATGAGATTATGCAACTCCCGTTTGCCGAAGGAACACTTTGTGTGCTACCAAACGTCACAACGTAAATGGGTGATTATAAAGGTACTCTATAGGTGTCTCCAAAGGTACATGTTGGGTTGGCGTATTTCGAGATTAGGATTTGTCACTCCGATTGTCGGAGAGGTATCTCTGGGCCCTCTCGGTAATACACATCACATAAGCCTTGCAAGCATTGCAACTAATGAGTTAGTTGTGAGATGATGTATTACGGAACGAGTAAAGAGACTTGCCGGTAACGAGATTGAACTAGGTATTGAGATACCGACGATCGAATCTCGGGCAAGTAACATACCGATGACAAAGGGAACAACGTATGTTGTTATGCGGTCTGACCGATAAAGATCTTCGTAGAATATGTAGGAGCCAATATGAGCATCCAGGTTCCGCTATTGGTTATTGACCAGAGACGTGTCTCGGTCATGTCTACATTGTTCTCGAACCCGTAGGGTCCGCACGCTTAAGGTTTTGATGACAGTTATATTATGAGTTTATAAGTTTTGATGTACCGAAGTTAGTTCGGAGTCCCTGATGTGATCACGGACATGACAAGGAGTCTCGAAATGGTCGAGACATAAAGATTGATATATTGTACAGCTATATTCGGACACCGGAAGTGTTCCGGGGAAGTTTCGGATAAAACCGGAGCACCGGGGGGTTACCGGAACCCCCCGGGGGGTTAATGGGCCTCATGGGCCTAAAGTGGAGAAGAGGAGGGGCTGCCAGGGCAGGCCGCGCGCCCCCTCTCCCCCTAGTCCGAATTGGACAAGGAGGGAGGGGCGGCGCCCCCCTCTCCTCTCTCCCTTCCTTCCCCCTCTCCTACTTGGACAAGGAAAGGGAGGGGAGTCCTACTCCCGGTAGGAGTAGGACTCCTCCTGCGTGCCTCCTACTAGGGTCGGCCGTACCCCCCTTGGATCCTTTATATACGGAGGCAAGAGGCACCCCATATACACAAGTTGATCCACGTGATCATATTCTTAGCCGTGTGCGGTGCCCCCTTCCACCATAGTCCTCGATAATATTGTAGCGGTGCTTAGGCGAAGCCCTGCGACAGTAGAACATCAAGATCGTCACCACGCAATCGTGCTGACGGAACTCTTCCCCGACACTTTGCTGGATCGGAGTCCGGGGATCGTCATGGAGCTGAACGTGTGCTAGAACTCGGAGGTGCCGTAGTTTCGGTGCTTGATCGGTCGGGCCGTGGAGACGTACGACTACATCAACCAAGTTAACGCTTCCGTTGTCGATCTACAAGGGTATGTAGATCACACTCTTCCCCTCTCGTTGCTATGCATCACCATGATCTTGTGTGTGCGTAGGAATTTTTTTGAAATTACTACGTTCCCCAACAGTGGCATCCGAGCCTAGGTTTTATATGTTGATGTTATATGCACGAGTATAACACAAGTGAGTTGTGGGCGATATAAGTCATACTGCTTACCAGCATGTCATACTTTGGTTCGGCGGTATTGTTGGACGAAGCGGCCCGGACCGACATTACGCGTACGCTTACGCGAGACCGGTTCTCCCGACGTGCTTTGCACATAGGTGGCTTGCGGGTGACAGTTTCTCCAACTTTAGTTGAACCGAGTGTGGCTACGCCCGGTCCTTGCGAAGGCTAAAACAACACCAACTTGACAAACTATCGTTGTGGTTTTGATGCATAGGTAAGATTAGTTCTTAATTAAGCCCGTAGCAGCCACGTAAAACTTGCAACAACAAAGTAGAGGATGTCTAACTTGTTTTTGCAGGGCATGTTGTGATGTGATATGGTCAAGACATGATGCTAAATTTTATTGTAAGAGATGATCATGTTTTGTAACCGAGTTATCGGCAACTGGCAGGAGCCATATGGTTGTCGCTTTATTGTATGCAATGCAATCGCGCTGTAATGCTTTACTTTATCACTAAGCGGTAGCGATAGTCGTGGAAGCATAAGATTGGCGAGACGACAACGATGCTACGATGGAGATCAAGGTGTCGCGCCGGTGACGATGGTGATCACGACGGTGCTTCGAAGATGGAGATCACGAGCACAAGATGATGATGGCCATATCATATCACTTATATTGATTGCATGTGATGTTTATCTTTTATGCATCTTATCTTGCTTTGATTGACGGTAGCATTATAAGATGATCTCTCACTAATTATCAAGAAGTGTTCTCCCTGAGTATGCACCGTTGCGAAAGTTCTTCGTGCTGAGACACCACGTGATGATCGGGTGTGATAGGCTCTATGTTCAAATACAACGGGTGCAAAACAGTTGCACACGTGGAATACTCAGGTTATACTTGACGAGCCAAGCATATACAGATATGGCCTCGGAACACGGAGACCGAAAGGTCGAGCGTGAATCATATAGTAGATATGATCAACATAGTGATGTTCACCAATGAAACTACTCCATCTCACGTGATGATCAGACATGGTTTAGTTGATTTGGATCACGTAATCACTTAGAGGATTAGAGGGATGTCTATCTAAGTGGGAGTTCTTTTAGTAAATTAATTGAACCTAAATTTATCATGAAACTTAGTACCTGATAGTATCTTGCTTGTTTATGCTTGATTGTAAATAGATGGCTCGTGTTGTTGTTCCGTTGAATTTTAATGCGTTCCTTGAGAAAGCAAAGTTGAAAGATGATGGTAGCAATTACACGGACTGGGTCCGTAACTTGAGGATTATCCTCATTGCTGCATAGAAGAATTACGTCCTGGAAGCACCACTGGGTGCCAGGCCTGCTGCTGGAGCAACACCAGATGTTATGAACGTCTGGCAGAGCAAAGCTGATGACTACTCGATAGTTCAATGTGCCATGCTTTACGGCTTAGAATCGGGACTTCAACGACGTTTTGAACGTCATGGAGCATATGAGATGTTCCAGGAGTTGAAGTTAATATTTCAAGCAAATGCCCGGATTGAGAGATATGAAGTCTCCAATAAGTTCTATAGCTGCAAGATGGAGGAGAACAGTTCTGTCAATGAGCATATACTCAAAATGTTTGGGTATAATAATCACTTGATTCAATTGGGAGTTAATCTTCCAGATGATTGCGTCATTGACAGAATTCTCCAATCACTGCCACCAAGCTACAAGAGCTTCGTGATGAACTATAATATGCAAGGGATGAATAAGACTATTCCCGAGCTCTTCGCAATGCTAAAGGCTGCGGAGGTAGAAATCAAGAAGGAGCATCAAGTGTTGATGGTCAACAAGACCACTAGTTTCAAGAAAAAGGGCAAAGGGAAGAAGAAGGGAAACTTCAAAAAGAACAGCAAGCAAGTTGCTACTCAAGAGAAGAAACCCAAACCTGGACCTAAGCCTGAAACTGAGTGCTTCTACTGCAAGCAGACTGGTCACTGGAAGCGGAACTGCCCCAAGTATTTGGCGGATAAGAAGGATGGCAAGGTGAACAAAGGTATATGTGATATACATGTTATTGATGTGTACCTTACTAATGCTCGCAGTAGCACCTGGGTATTTGATACTGGTTCCGTTGCTAATATTTGCAACTTGAAACAGGGACTACGGATTAAGTTAACATTGGCTAAGGACGAGGTGACGATGCGCGTGGGAAACGGTTCCAAAGTCGATGTGATCGCAGTCGGCACGCTACCTCTACATCTACCTTCGGGATTAATATTAGACCTAAATAATTGTTATTTGGTGCTAGCGTTAAGCATGAACATTATATCTGGATCTTGTTTGATGCGAGATGGTTATTCATTTAAATCTGAGAATAATGGTTGTTCTATTTATATGAGTAATATCTTTTATGGGCATGCACCCTTAAAGAGTGGTCTATTTTTATTGAATCTCGATAGTAGTGACACACATATTCATAGTGTTGAAGCTAAAAGATGCAGAGTTGATAATGATAGTGCAACTTATTTGTGGCACTGCCGTTTAGGTCATATCGGTGTAAAGCGCATGAAGAAACTCCATACTGATGGACTTTTGGAACCACTTGATTATGAATCACTTGGTACTTGCGAACCGTGCCTCATGGGCAAGATGACTAAAACACCGTTCTCCGGTACTATGGAGAGAGCAACAGATTTGTTGGAAATCATACATACAGATGTATGTGGCCCGATGAATATTGAGGCTCGTGGCGGATATCGTTATTTTCTCACCTTCACAGATGACTTAAGCAGATATGGGTATATCTACTTAATGAAACACAAGTCTGAAACATTTGAAAAGTTCAAAGAATTTCAGAGTGAAGTAGAAAATCATCGTAACAAGAAAATAAAATTCCTACGATCTGATCGTGGAGGAGAATATTTGAGTTACGAGTTTGGTGTACATTTGAAAAATTATGGAATAGTTTCGCAACTCACGCCACCCGGAACACCACAGCGTAATGGTGTGTCCGAACGTCATAATCGTACTTTACTAGATATGGTGCGATCTATGATGTCTCTTACTGATTTACCGCTATCGTTTTGGGGATACGCTCTAGAGACGGCCGCATTCACGTTAAATAGGGCACCATCAAAATCCGTTGAGACGACGCCTTATGAACTATGGTTTGGCAAGAAACCAAAGTTGTCGTTTCTGAAAGTTTGGGGCTGCGATGCTTATGTGAAAAAGCTCCAACCTGATAAGCTCGAACCCAAATCGGAGATATGTGTCTTCATAGGATATCCAAAGGAGACTATTGTATACACCTTCTATCATAGATCCGAAGGCAAGACTTTTGTTGCTAAGTTTGGAAACTTTCTGGAGAAGGAGTTTCTCTCGAAAGAAGTGAGTGGGAGGAAAGTAGAACTTGACGAGGTAACTGTACCTGCTCCCTTATTGGAAAGTAGTGCATTACAGAAAACTGTTTCTGTGACACCTACACCAGTTAGTGAGGAAGCTAATGATGATGATCATGAAACTTCAGAACAAGATACTACTGAACCTCATAGATCAACCAGAGTGAGATCCGCGCCAGAGTGGTACGGTAATCCTGTTCTGGAAGTCATGCTACTAGATCATGATGAACCTACGAACTATGAAGAAGCGATGGTGAGCCCAGATTCCGCAAAATGGCTTGAAGCCATGAAATCTGAGATGGGATCCATGTATGAGAACAAAGTATGGACTTTGGTTGACTTGCCCGATGATCGGCAAGCAATTGATAATAAATGGATCTTCAAGAAGGAGACTGACGCTGACGGTAATATTACTGTCTACAAAGATCGACTTGTCGCAAAAGGTTTTCGGCAAGTTCAAGGGATTGACTACGATGAGACCTTCTCACCCGTAGCGATGCTTAAGTCTGTCCGAATCATGTTAGCAATTGCCGCATTTTATGATTATGAAATTTGGCAGATGGATGTCAAAACTGCATTCCTGAATGGATTTCTGGAAGAAGAGTTGTATATGATGCAACCAGAAGGTTTTGTCGATCCAAAGGGAGCTAACAAAGTGTGCAAGCTCCAGCGATTCATTTATGGACTGGTGCAAGCCTCTCGGAGTTGGAATAAACGCTTTGATAGTGTGATCAAAGCATTTGGTTTTATACAGACTTTTGGAGAAGCCTGTATTTACAAGAAAGTGAGTGGGAGCTCTGTAGCATTTCTGATATTATATGTGGATGACATATTACTAATTGGAAATGATATAGAATTTCTGGATAGCATAAAGGGATACTTGAATAAGAGTTTTCCGATGAAAGACCTCGGTGAAGCTGCTTACATATTAGGCATTAAGATCTATAGAGATAGATCAAGACGCTTAATTGGACTTTCACAAAGCACATACCTTGACAAAGTTTTAAAGAATTTCAAAATGGATCAAGCAAAGAAAGGGTTCTTGCCTGTGTTACAAGGTGTGAAGTTGAGTAAGACTCAATGCCCGACCACTGCAAAAGATAGAGAGAAAATGAAAGATGTTCCCTATGCTTCAGCCATAGGCTCTATCATGTATGCAATGCTGTGTACCAGACCTGATGTGTGCCTTGCTATAAGTCTAGCAGGGAGGTACCAAAGTGATCCAGGAGTGGATCACTGGACAGCGGTCAAGAACATCCTGAAATACCTGAAAAGGACTAAGGATATGTTTCTCATATATGGAGGTGACAAAGAGCTCATCATAAAAGGTTACGTTGATGCAAGCTTTGACACTGATCCGGACGATTCTAAATCGCAAACCGGATACGTGTTTACATTAAACGGTGGAGCTGTCAGTTGGTGGAGTTCTAAACAAAGCGTTGTAGCGGGATCTACATGTGAAGCGGAGTACATAGCTGCTTCGGAAGCAGCAAATGAAGGAGTCTGGATGAAGGAGTTCATATCCGATCTAGGTGTCATACCTAGTGCATCGGGTCCAATGAAAATCTTTTGTGACAATACTGGTGCAATTGCCTTGGCAAAGGAATCCAGATTTCACAAGAGAACCAAGCACATCAAGAGACGCTTCAATTCCATCCGGGATCTAGTCCAGGTGGGAGACATAGAGATTTGCAAGATACATACGGATCTGAATGTTGTAGACCCGTTGACTAAGCCTCTTCCACGAGCAAAACATGATCAGCACCAAGGCTCCATGGGTGTTAGAATCATTACTATGTAATCTAGATTATTGACTCTAGTGCAAGTGGGAAACTGAAGGAAATATGCCCTAGAGGCAATAATAAAGTTATTATTTATTTCCTTATATCATGATAAATGTTTATTATTCATGCTAGAATTGTATTAACCGGAAACATAATACATGTGTGAATACATAGACAAACAGAGTGTCACTAGTATGCCTCTACTTGACTAGCTCGTTAATCAAAGATGGTTATGTTTCCTAACCATGAACAAAGAGTTGTTATTTGATTAACGGGATCACATCATTAGGTAAATGATCTGATTGACATGACCCATTCCATTAGCTTAGCACCCGATCATTTAGTATGTTGCTATTGCTTTCTTCATGACTTATACATGTTCCTATGACTATGAGATTATGCAAATCCCGTTTGCCGGAGGAACACTTTGTGTGCTACCAAACGTCACAACGTAAATGGGTGATTATAAAGGTACTCTACAGGTGTCTCAAAAGGTACATGTTGGGTTGGCGTATTTCGAGATTAGGATTTGTCACTCCGATTGCCGGAGAGGTATCTCTGGGCCCTCTCGGTAATACACATCACATAAGCCTTGCAAGCATTGCAACTAATGAGTTAGTTGCGAGATGATGTATTATGGAACGAGTAAATAGACTTGTCGGTAACGAGATTGAACTAGGTATTGAGATACCGACGATCGAATCTCGGGCAAGTAACATACCGATGACAAAGGGAACAACGTATGTTGTTATGCGGTCTGACCGATAAAGATCTTCGTAGAATATGTAGGAGCCAATATGGGCATCCAGGTTCCGCTATTGGTTATTGACCAGAGACGTGTCTCGGTCATGTCTACATTGTTCTCGAACCCATAGGGTCCGCACGCTTAAGGTTTTGATGACAGTTATATTATGAGTTTTGATGTACCGAAGTTAGTTCGGAGTCCCGGATGTGATCGCGGACATGACGAGGAGTATCGAAATGGTCGAGACATAAAGATTGATATATTGGACGGCTATATTCAGACACCGGAACTGTTCCGGGGAAGTTTCGGATAAAACCGGAGCACCGGGGGGGTTACCGGAACCCCCCGGGGGGTTAATGGGCCTCATGGGCCTAAAGTGGAGAAGAGGAGGGGCTGCCAGGGCAGGCCGCACGCCCCCTCTCCACCTAGTCCGAATTGGACAAGGAGGAAGGGGCGGCGCCCCCCTCTCCTCTCTCCCTTCCTTCCCCCTCTCCTACTTGGACAAGGAAAGGGAGGGGAGTCCTACTCCCGGTAGGAGTAGGACTCCTCCTGCGCGCCTCCTACTAGGGCCGGCCACACCCCCACTTGGATCCTTTATATACGGAGGCAAGAGGCACCCCATAGACACAAGTTGATCCACGTGATCATATTCTTAGCCGTGTGCGGTGCCCCCTTCCACCATAGTCCTCGATAATATTGTAGCGGTGCTTAGGCGAAGCCCTGCGACAGTAGAACATCAAGATCGTCACCACGCCGTCGTGCTGACGGAACACTTCCCCGACACTTTGCTGGATCGGAGTCCGGGGATCGTCATCGAGCTGAACGTGTGCTAGAACTCGGAGGTGTCGTAGTTTCGGTGCTTGATCGGTCGGGCCGTGGAGACGTACGACTACATCAACCAAGTTAACGCTTCCGTTGTCGATCTACAAGGGTACGTAGATCACACTCTTCCCCTCTCGTTGCTATGCATCACCATGATCTTGCGTGTGCGTAGGAATTTTTTTGAAATTACTACGTTCCCCAACATGATGCATGTGGCCATGACCTCGATCATGGTCAATCCGGATTGAGCTAAAAAACTTATCCGGCTCATCAGGTAAAGAATGTCCCTGTCATCTTCC
Organism: Triticum dicoccoides; assembly: GCF_002162155.2. Classification (NCBI taxonomy): domain Eukaryota; kingdom Viridiplantae; phylum Streptophyta; class Magnoliopsida; order Poales; family Poaceae; genus Triticum; species Triticum dicoccoides. Next base: position 572,271,164 of record NC_041384.1, on the reverse strand, counting down.
TCCAGGGAGCTCCGTGGACGCCAGCTCCGGCGCTTCTTTAAAGGGGCGTTATCGAACTCCAGAAGGCTGATCTGAATAGGGTCCGGGAGGGGGACATCTTCTATATAAAACCATTCTGAAGGCCAGTCTTCGGACGTCTTCTTCGGGGTCCCGGACAGGTATCCGGTCCCGGCAATACGCCACACTTCGGCTCCGCCCACTTGATATATTGATCCCTTCTTAGAACGGGGCACAAGGCAGAACAGCTTCTTCCATAGAGCAAAATGAGCCTCACAGCCCAAAAACAACTCGCAAAGGGCTACGAATCCCGCGATATGCAGCAGGGAGGCAGGCGTAAGGTTGTGCAACTGAAGGCCGTAGAACTCCAGAAGCCCCCGGAGAAACGGATGAATTAGGAATCCGAGCCCTCTTACCAAATAAGGGACAAGGCATACCCGCTCTCCCTTGGAGGGATTGGGATGGCTCTCTGCTTGCTCTCCGCCATTGTAGGTGGCAAGCCCGGCTTGAACCGGGACCAGGTACGCTGGGGGAAGAAATCCCTTGGACTGAAGCATCACCAATTTGCTGTGCGAGATGGAACATCTCTCTCAATCTCCCGGCTTGGAGCTAGGGGTGCGCGAGGAGGAGCTGCGTCGACCAGCCATGATGGAATCGATCTCTGTCGGGTGCGCTCCGATGAAGGCTCGCCGAGGGGGGATGGTGTGATTTTGTAGCGACCAGACCTCAGACAGTCTGATCTCTGTGCTCCGGTGTCATCCCTGGATCAGTAATGCTAACACCACACAGTACTCCGAGGATTTATAGAAGAGTAGTAGTCACACACTTATTACATCGAGTGTCTCAGAAGAGAACTTATTACAATAAATATGGCTTAAGGCCATCTAATAACGATAACAGCGGAAGGCTTGGAAGATAAGTGAGTCCATCAACTCCAACTGCATCACTGAGTATAGAACCATGACCTAAAAACTCCTTAATCGTCGTCTGAAAAGTCTGCAATATTAACGTTGCAGCCCGAAATGGGTCAGCACATGGAATATGCTGGCAAGGTAACACATAGAGAATAATGGAATGAAACAGCTATACTATATGCATATTTGGCTGGTGGAAAGCTCTATGGTTATAGTTTTGCGTAAAGCCAATTTTTCCCTACTACAAAGGAATAAAATTTAATTACTATCATGGTAGTTGTTAAACATTGAGAATGGTTGACAGCATTCTCAATCCCAATTAAGCATCATCATTAAACATAACCCAACAAAATTAATTTAGAGTAACATGTTGAGATTCACATGAAAATCCAAGTACTAGATACTCAAGATGTCCATAACCGGGGACACGGCTAACCATGATTAGTTTATTACACTCTACAGAGGTTTGTGCACTTTTTCCCACAAGACTCGATCGCCTCCGTTTGGTTTCTCGCACTACATGGTGTTTGAGAAGACGGATGACCGAGACATAGTCTTTCACAAGCGCTAGCACCTTACGATCGGGTAGACCGTACCACCTACATCCCCTACATCTGCTAGTCTACCACTGTAAGAGTTCGCACGACTTAGTCAACTATGCTAGAGCCCATAATAGCTTGTGGCTGCACACGGAAGTTTCTAGTATGAATAGTCTCATGATCCCTTTGAGCCTGGGTGGCAGTCCAAAAGAAAACAGGCAAGTCCTGGAATACCCAGGTGCCTCAATCCACCCAGATGTGTGTTTAAGTTGCCACCTTAGATAAACCATTAATTAACAATCTCACATTTGTCATGGATTTCACTCACCCAATCCACGTCTACTAGCATAGCATGGCATAATAAGCAAACATAGAAGTAACTCCCAAAGGTTTGATAATAAACAGGTAATAGGTACTACCTCATCTACTTCCCATCCCACAATTTAATTCGATCCTAATCATGCAATGTGTGAGGATTGATCTAATGCAATAAAACTGGGTAGTAGAAAAGGTATGATCAAAGTGTTACTTGCCTTGCTGATGATCCGCGAAACCTAACGATTCGAAGTAACAGGCGGCGCACTCCGGGTATTCTATCACAGACAAGCAAACAAGCATACAATAAGTACTCATCTAATGCACAGGTAAAACTCAAATAAGAGATCTAACCAGAAGGTTCAACTTAAGAACTCTGGTTGGCAAAAAGAATCAAATCGAACGAAGCAACGGAAGTCAAATGGCGAAAGAAAACAACTTTGTTCTAGTAATCTGGATCTAGGACAAATTTTACAGTAGCAAAATCTTGTTTAAGTTGGTTAAACAGATAGAGGGTTTCGAGACGAAACTCTAGGCGCTTGAATCGTCTGATTCCGATAAACGAGCGAAAAGATAAACTAAAACGAAAATCGGATCAGGAATCGCGATCAGAAAAATCGCGGATTTAATCCGAGAAAAAGAAAAACGACGAACGCCGAATTTTTTCTCTCTTTTTTCGGCACGGAAAACGAGGCGCGACAAACCTCGGGCAGCGGGATCGTCGGCGGCGGCGGCTCCGGTGGCGCGCGTGGATCAAGGCGGGGTTGATGGGCTGGGGCGGCTCGGGGCGACGCTATTTAAAGGCTGCCCCCGGGCAGTGTCCGCTCGGGTACGGCCCGAAGTCGGTTCGTTTTTTTTAAATTATTTTGCTCGGAAGAAAAATAAGAAGAAATACTAAACGGACTCCAAAAATTCCAAAATAAATTTTCATGGGCTTCTAAAATCAAGCCGCACAAGTTGAACATTTATTTGGGACCTAAATGCAATTTTGAAAAACGCACATTTTTCCTAAATTCAAATAAAACACCAAAAAACTCCGAAATAAAATCTTATTTGATTTTATTATTAAATCCTCAATATTTCTTTATTTTGGGAAAGTCATTTTATTCCCTCTCTCATATTTTTGTAGTAGAAATAATTGATGATAAAATAAATAAAATCAAACGATCCTATTCTCAAAATTTGAGAAAACTCAAATATGAAAATAACGAAATCCCCAACTCTCTCCGTGGGTCATTGAGTTGCGTAAAATTTCTAGGGTCAACCAAATTGCAAAATAAAATATGATATGCAGTGATGATCTAATGTATAACATTCCAAATTGAAAATTTGAGATGTTACAAACCTACTCCCCTTAAGATGAATCTCGCCCTCGAGATTCGGGTTGGCTACAAAATAGGTGAGGGTGGTCTTTAAGCAAATCTTCTCTTGCTCCCAGGTGGCTTCATCCTCCATGTGGTGGCTCCACTAAACTTTGCAAAATTGATAACCTTACTGCGAGTAACCCGGCTGGCAAACTCGAGGATCTTAATTGGTTTCTCCTCGTAGGTCAAATCGTTATCCAACTGAATAGTTTCCAAGGGCACTGTGTCTCTCAACAGTATGTCAGCCATCTCCGCGTGACATTTCTTTAACTGAGAAACGTGGAACACATCATGAACTCCTGACAATCCTTCGGGCAATTCCAACTTGTAGGCCACTTCTCCCATACGCTCCAAAACTCGATATGGTCCTACAAATCGTGGTGCTAACTTCCCTTTAACTCCAAAATGCTTTGTTCCCCGAAGTGGAGATACTCGAAGATAAGCTCTGTCTCCGACTTCGTAAACTGTCTCCTTGCATTTAGAATCCGCATAACTCTTCTGTCTAGACTGGGCTACCTTGAGCCTATCGCGAATCAACTTCACCTTCTGTTCAGACTCTTTAATCAAGTCAGGACCAAACAACTGGCGGTCTCCAACTTCGTCCCATGACAACGGTGTCATGCACCTCCTTCCGTACAAGGCTTCGAAAGGGGCCATCTTTAAACTGGTTTGGTAACTGTTGTTGTAAGAGAACTCTGCATATGGCAAATTATCGTCCCAACTAGATCCATAATCTAGCGCACAAGCTCTCAGCATATCCTCCAAAATTTGATTGACTCTCTCGGTCTGTCCATCTGTCTGTGGATGAAAAGTTGTACTAAATTCTAGCCTGGTTCCCAAAGTTTCGTGCAACTGCTTCCAGAACTTTGAGGTAAACTGGGTTCTTCTAACTGATACGATACTCCTTGGAACTCCATGCAAACATACGATCCTGGTCATGTATATCTTTGCCAACTTAGCACTGGTGTAAGTGGTCTTTACTGGGATGAAATGAGCTAATTTCGTCAATCGATCAACTACAACCCAAATCGAGTCATAGCCTGAACGAGTCCTGGGCAATCCCGTGATAAAATCCATGCCTAGCTTATCCCACTTCCATTCGGGTATCGGCAATGGTTGTAATAATCCTGCTGGCTTCTGATGCTCTGCCTTTACTCTCTGACATACATCACAAACTGCTACATATTCCACAATATCCTTCTTCATTCCGGTCCACCAGAAAATGTCTTTCAAATCCAAATACATCTTGGTATTTCCTGGGTGAATTGAATACGGTGAGTCGTGTGCCTCTTGCAGTATCAACTTCCTGATCTCCGGGTCATTGGGCACGTAAACACGGTCTTCAAACCATAGGGTGTCGTGCTCATCCTCACGAAATCCTTTAGCTTTTCCTTTGCTCAGTTTCTCCTTTATAGCGGCAATCTCTTTGTCAGCTTTCTGAGCTTCCCTGATTTTATCCATCAAGGTTGACTGAATCTCCAATGCTGCTACATAGCCTCTCGGAACTATTTCCAAACATAGTTCACAAAGATTTTCTGCTAACTCCTTGGGTATTTCTCCCGTCATTAATGTATTGACATGGCTACTACGGCTTAATGCGTCTGCTACTACATTAGCCTTTCCAGGATGATAATGCAATTTCATATCATAATCCTTGATAAGATCCAACCATCTGCTTTGTCTGAGATTTAACTCCTTCTGTGTGAAAATGTACTTCAAACTCTTATGATCCGTGTACACCTCACAATGATTTCCAATGAGAAAATGTTTCCATGTCTTCAATGCATGCACTACGGCTGCTAACTCCAAATCATGCGTGGCATAATTTAACTCATGAGGCTTCAGTTGTCTTGAGGCATATGAAACAACTCTCCCTTCCTGCATAAGCACTGCTCCAAGTCCTCGACGTGAAGCGTCACAATACACCTCATAATCTTTGGTCTGGTCTGGCAAAATCAACACTGGTGAGGTAACCAAACGTTTCTTCAACTCCTGGAAACTAGCCTCACATTCCTCTGTCCATATGAACTTGGTATCTTTCTTCAACAACTCCGTCATAGGCTTCGCAATCTTTGAGAAATTCTCAATAAATCTCCGGTAGTATCCTGTGAGTCCAAGGAAACTCCGGATCTCTCCAACTGTTGTTGGGGCTTCCCACTTGGTCACGGTTTCAACCTTAGCGGGATCTACTGCTATACCTTTTCCAGACATAACATGTCCGAGGAATCCTACTTCCTTCAACCAAAACTCACATTTGCTGAACTTGGCATATAATTGATGTTCTCTGATCTTTCCAAGTACCAAACGCAAATGCTCCTTATGTTCCTCTTCATTCTTTGAGTAAACCAGGATATCATCAATGAACACTACGACGAACTTATCCAAAAACTCCATAAACACTTTGTTCATCATGTTCATAAAATAGGCAGGTGCGTTAGTTAGACCAAATGACATAATGGTATACTCATACAGCCCATACCTGGTGGTAAAAGCTGTCTTCGGAATATCCTGTTCTCGAATCTTCAACTGATGGTATCCTGATCGCAGATCGATCTTGGAAAATACCTTAGCTCCTTGCAATCGATCAAACATATTGTTGATCATTGGTAGTGGGTACTTGTTCTTGATCGTTACTTCATTCAATCCTCTATAATCAACAACCATCCTTAACGATCCATCCTTCTTCTCCACTAGAAGTATTGGCGATCCCCAAGGCGAAGAACTTGGGCGAATATATCCCTTATCCAGTAACTTCTTAATCTGCTTCTTAATTTCCACCAAATCTTTTGCTGGCATCCTATATGGTCTCTTTGATATTGGCCCTGTGCCTGGCAATAGCTCAATCAAAAACTCAATATCTCTATCCGGTGGCATGCCTGGCAACTCCTCTGGAAATACATCAGGGAAATCCCTTACCACTAGTACTTCCTCCTGCACAACTCCTGTTAGGCAATTTACTTGAGTCCTCTTTGGCACATGCCGGGATACATACTTGATCCTTCTCCCTTCTGGGGTGGTAAGCAAAATTGACTTACTACCACACTCAATATTCTCTTCATACTTTGATAACCAATCCATGCCTAATATCACATCCAATCCTTGGGATTCCAATACTATTAGGTCTGAGGGAAAAACATAGTTACCAATCCTTAATGGTAACCGATGACACCATAGACTAGCCACATACTCTGCTCCGGGCGAGGTTACTAACATGGGTGACCTAAGGGCTTGGGTTGGTAGGTTATACTTATCCACAAATCCCCTTGAGATGTATGAATGCGATGCTCCAGTATCAAAAAGAACGAGTGCAGTAAATGACTTAACCAAAAACTTACCTATTACTGCATCGGGCTGAGCTTCAACCTCCTCCACGCTAACGTGGTTCACCTGTCCCCTGTTGAAAGGGTTCGGCTTCTTCCCAGAACTTCCATTGCTATTTCCATTTTGCAATTCAGGACATTCATTTGCATAATGTCTTGTCTTCGAACACTTAAAGCAAGTGACTTGTCTTAGGTCCTTCTTGCCTGGGGTTGAGGGGTTGGTGCGATTCTGGCCGTTGCTTCCTCCGTTGCCATTACCATTCTTGGTGCCATTGTGATTGTGCGAGCTACCTCCTCCATAGGTATGCTGAAAATGTCCTCCCGGTCTAGGGGTAAAACATGGCTTCTGCTGAGCTCCTGAATTGTACTTTCCTTGTCCATACTTCCTCTTGCGATTCTCAATTTGCTGCTGCTTGCCTTCAATCATAAGAGCGCAATCTACCAACTCCTGGTAGTTATTGAAGGTGGCTACCATCAACTGCATGCTCAACTCATCATTCAGTCCTTCTAAAAACTTCTCCTGCTTCGCTGCATCCGTAGCGACGTCATCTGGTGCATAACGTGCTAACTTACTAAAGTTCTCCACATACTGGCCAACTGTCTGTCCTCCTTGGCGCAAGAAGCGAAACTCACGCTTCTTCATGGCCATAGCTCCTGCTGAAATGTGTGCAGTACGAAAAGCCTGCTGAAACTGGTCCCATGTGACAGTGTCAACTGGGAAAGTGGCTGTGAAATTCTCCCACCATGATGCTGCTGGTCCTTCTAGCTGATGTGCGGCAAACTTCACCTTCTCCGCATCTGTGCATCCTGCTGTGGTCAACTCCCTAGCTGTCTTGTGGAGCCAATCATCTGCTACTATCGGCTCGGTGCTACTAGAAAACACCGGCGGATTCAGCCTAAGAAAACGGGCTAAGTGGTCAACAAGTGGTGGTGGTGGGGGTGGGTTGTTGTTGTTGTTCCCCTGATTCTGATTCTAAACTAGCAACTGCATCAATGTGTTTTGCTGCAGGATCAACTGGGTGAGCTCCGGGGGAAAGGCAAATCTGGGGTCACGTCTCGGAGGCATCTGAGGGTTTAGAAAAGATGAGATATAAGAATAGAGGGGGTCTAAAGATAAAACACTACCCATATGCACATGAGGCAAAAGCAAACAATTCACTTCAATCAATCAAACAAAGGCATACAATTGATCTAACTATCGCAAAAGTGCTCAGACTACTATATTTACATGGTGGACTACTACTACTAATGAGGTGGTCTACTAGAAATATTCTACTGTCGTTGACTCCATAATATCTGCTCCAGCTTCATCAACATAGTCATCATCGCTACTATCTGGTTCTGAGTCGGTGCCGTCGATGATGATGTAGTCTTCCGGGCTAATCTCCTGGGGTTCTTCGTCTTCATCTACTGGCGTAGGGCCTCCCATAAATATTCCAATCTTCTTGATTAGGTCGTCATTCTTCTCCACCAATACTTCAATTTCTTCTTCATAATCTTCACATGTAGCCTTGAGTTCTTCCTCCAATTCCTTGATTCTAGTCTTAGCCTTCTTCAGATCGATCATGTCGGCGCACATCTGGTTCTCCTGTCGTCGAATGTGCTGGTTTAACTCCTGGATAAAAGCTGCAATTGATCTATCCTTCCTGGTGCTGATCATCTCCTAGTGTTCATCTCGGCGCCCACAAATCTGATAGATAGTATCCTTGAGATCCTTGCGGTAGACTTCTCCAATGCGTCTCATGGCGATGTGAGCTGCCATGCTCTTTCCTAGACTCCAAGTTGGTGCATCAAAAGAAAACTCTATGGGCTCAGTGACTGGCATGAACGTCCTTCCTGGAACTTGAACTTGAATCGTCCAGCGCTCTTCTTCAAGTAAAGTGGTGTTGTAGGTTCCGGTGAAACTTGGTACTCCTATGTTCAGGTATCTAGTGACTTCCTTCAAGTGACGTCCAAAGGGTGTATCTTCATCCGGTTGTGTGAACTTGTTCCTTGCATCCGCCATCCTAAAGAGTAGAAAAGATGAGAGGTCAGAAGAGAAGAGAGTGAATAGAAATCTAGGTCTTGTGCTTAGTGGTCGTGTCCTACAGTCAGCGTGTGCTCTGATACCATCTCTGTAGCGACCAGACCTCAAACAGTCTAATCTCTATGCTCCGGTGTCATCCCTGGATCAGTAATGCTAACACCAGACAGTACTCGGAGGATTTATAGCAGAGTAGCAATCACACACTTATTACATCGAGTGTCTCAAAAAAGAACTTATTACAATAAATATGGCTTAAGGCCATCTAATAACGATAACAGCGGAAGGCTTGGAAGATAAGTGAGTCCATCAACTCCAACGACATCACTGAGTATAGAACCATGACCTAAAAACTCCTTAATCATCGTCTGAAAAGTCTGCAACATTAACGTTGCAGCCCGAAACGGGTCAGCACATTGAATATGCTCGCAAGGTAACACATAGAGAATAATGGAATGAAACAGCTATACTATATGCATATTTGGCTGGTGGAAAGCTCTATGGTTACAGTTTTGCGTAAAGCCAATTTTTCCCTACTACAAAGGAATAAAATTTAATTACTATCATGGTAGTTGTTAAACATTAAACATTTCCCAATTAAGCATCATCATTAAACATAACCCAACAAAATTAATTTAGAGTAACATGTTGAGATTCACATGAAAATCCAAGTACTAGATACTCAAGATGTCCATAACCGGGGACACGACTAACCATGATTAGTTTATTACACTCTGCAGAGGTTTGCACACTTTTCCCCACAAGACTCGATCGCCTCCGTTTGGTTTCTCACACTACATGGTGTTTGAGAAGACGGATGACCGAGACATGGTCTTTTAGAAGCGCTAGCACCTTACGATCGGGTAGACCGTACCACCTACATCCCCTACATCTACTAGTCTACCACTGTAAGAGTTCGCACGACTTAGTCAACTATGCTAGAGCCCATAATAGCTTGTGGCTGCACACGGAAGTTTCTAGTATGAATAGTCTCATGATCCCTTTGAGTCTGGGTGGCGGTCCAAAAGAAAACAGGCAAGTCCTGGAATACCCAGGTGCCTCAATCCACCCAGATATGTGTTTAAGTTGCCACCTTAGATAAACCATTAATTAACAATCTCACATCTGTCATGGATTTCACTCACCCAATCCACGTCTACTAGCATAGCATGGCATAATAAGCAAACGTAGAAGTAACTCCCAAAGGTTTGATAATAAATAGGTAATAGGTACTACCTCATCTACTTCCCATCCCACAATTTAATTAGATCCTAATCATGCAATGTGTGAGGATTGATCTAATGCAATAAAACTGGGTAGTAGAAAAGGTATGATCAATGTTGGAAATATGCCCTAGAGGCAATAATAAATTGATTATTATTATATTTCCTTGTTCATGATAATCGTTTATTATCCATGCTAGAATTGTATTGATAGGAAACTCAGATACATGTGTGGATACATAGACAACACCATGTCCCTAGTAAGCCTCTAGTTGACTAGCCCGTTGATCAATAGATGGTTACGGTTTCCTGGCCATGGACATTGGATGTCGTTGATAACGGGATCACATCATTAGGAGAATGATGTGATGGACAAGACCCAATCCTAAGCCTAGCACAAGATCATGTAATTCGTATGCTAAAGCTTTTCTAATGTCAAGTATCGTTTCCTTAGACCATGAGATTGTGCAACTCCCGGATACCGTAGGAGTGCTTTGGGTGTGCCAAACGTCACAACATAACTGGGTGGCTATAAAGGTACACTACAGGTATCTCCGAAAGTGTCTGTTGGGTTGGCACGAATCGAGATTAGGATTTGTCACTCCGTGTAAACGGAGAGGTATCTCTGGGCCCACTCGGTAGGACATCATCATAATGTGCACAATGTGATCAAGGAGTTGATCACGGGATGATGTGTTACGGAACAAGTAAAGAGACTTGCCGGTAAAGAGATTGAACAAGGTATCGGATACCGACGATCGAATCTCGGGCAAGTACAATACCGCTAGACAAAGGGAATTGCATACGGGATTGATCGAATCCTCGACATCATGGTTCATCCGATGAGATCATCATGGAACATGTGGGAACCAACATGGGTATCCAGATCCCGCTGTTGGTTATTGACCGGAGAACGTCTCGGTCATGTCTACATGGTTCTCGAACCCGTAGGGTCTACACACTTAAGGTTCGATGACGCTAGGGTTATAAAGGAAGTTTGTATGTGGTTACCGAATGTTGTTCGGAGTCCCGGATAAGATCCCGGACGTCACGAGGAGTTCCGGAATGGTCCGGAGGTAAAGATTTATAAATGGGAAGTCCTGTTTTGGTCACCGGAAAAGTTTCGGGTTTTATCGGTAACGTACCGGGACCACCGGGAGGGTCCCGGGGGTCCATCAAGTGGGGCCACAAGCCCCGGAGGGCTGCATGGGCCAACTGTGGGAGGGGACCAGCCCCAGGTGGGCTGGTGCACCCCCCCACCAAGGCCCAAGGCGCAAGGAAGAGGGGAAGGGGGCAAACCCTAGGGCAGATGGGCCCTAAGGCCCACCCTGGTGCGCCTTCCCCTCTCCCCTCCCCTTGGCCGCCCCTAGATGGGATCTAGGGGGCTACCGCCACCCCTAGGGAGGGAACCCTAGGTGTGGTCATAGCCCCTCCCCTCCCCCTATATATAGTTGAGGTTTGGGCTGCCCAATACACATGAGTTCCTCTCCCTGTTGGTGCAACCCTTCCTCTCTTTCTCCTCATATCTCGTAGTGCTTGGCGAAGCCCTGCTGGATCACCATGCTCCTCCACCACCACCACGCCGTTGTGCTGCTGCTGGATGGGGTCTTCCTCAACCTCTCCTTCTCCCCTTGCTGGATCAAGGCTTAGGAGACGTCGTCGGTCTGTACGTGTGTTGAATGCGGAGGTGCCGTCCGTTCGGCACTAGGATCGCCGGTGATTTGGATCACGACGAGTACGACTCCATCAACCCCGTTCACTTGAACGCTTCCACTTAGCAATCTACAAGGGTATGTAGATGCACTCTCCTTCCCCTCGTTGCTGGTTTCTCCATAGATAGATCTTGGTTACACGTAGGAAAATTTTGAATTTCTGCTACGTTCCCCAACAGTGGCATCATGAGCCAGGTCTATGCGTAGCTTCTATGCATGAGTAGAACACAAAGTAGTTGTGGGCGTTGATTTTGTTCAATATGCTTACCGTTACTAGTCCAATCTTGATTCGGTGGCATTGTGGGATGAAGCGGCCCGGACCGACCTTACACGTACTCTTACGTGAGACTGGTTCCACCAACTGACATGCACTAGTTGTATAAGGTGGCTAGCGGGTGTCTGTCTCTCCCAATTTAGTCGGATCAGATTCGATGAAAAGGGTCCTTATGAAGGGTAAATAGCAATTGGCATATCACGTTGTGGTTTTGCGTAGGTAAGAAACGTTCTTGCTAGAAACCCATAGCAGCCACGTAAAACATGCAAACAACAATTAGAGGACGTCTAACTTGTTTTTGCAGGGTATGCTATGTGATGTGATATGGCCAAGAAGAATGTGATGAATTATATGTGATGTATGAGATTGATCATGTTCTTGTAATAGGAATCACGGCTTGCATGTCGATGAGTATGACAACCGGCAGGAGCCATAGGAGTTGTCTTTATTTATTTATGACCTGCGTGTCAACATAAATGTCATGTAATTACTTTACTTTATTGCTAATCGGTAGCCATAGTAGTTGAAGTAATAAGTTGGCGAGACAACTTCAAGGAGACACAATGATGGAGATCATGATGATGGAGATCATGGTGTCATGCCGGTGACGATGATGATCATGGAGCCCCGAAGATGGAGATCAAAAGGAGCAATATGATATTGGCCATATCATGTCACTATTTGATTGCATGTGATGTTTATCATGTTTCTGCATCTTATTTGCTTAGAACGACGGTAGTAAATAAGATGATCCGTCATTAAAATTTCAAGAAAGTGTTCCCCCTAACTGTGCACCATTGCGGAAGTTCGTCGTTTCGAAGCACCACGTGATGATCGGGTGTGATAGATTCTTGCATTCGAATACAACGGGTGTTGACGAGCCTAGCATGTACAGACATGGCCTCGGAACACATGCAAACACTTAGGTTCACTTGATGAGCCTAGCATGTACAGACATGGCCTCGGAACACAGAAGACCGAAAGGTCGAACATGAGTCGTATAGAAGATACGATCAACATGAAGATGTTCACAGATGTTGACTAGTCCGTCTCACGTGATGATCGGACACGGCCTAGTTGACTCGGATCATGTAATCACTTAGATGACTAGAGGGATGTCTATCTGAGTGGGAGTTCATAAGATGAACTTAATTATACTGAACATAGTCAAAAGGTCTTCGCAAATTATGTCGTAGCTCGCGCTTCAGTTCTACTGTTTAGATATGTTCCTAGAAAAAAATTAGTTGAAAGTTGATAGTAGCAATTATGCAGACAGTAAAAGGCTTATGTCCTTAATGCAGCACTTAGTGTGCTGAACCTCGAACGTCGTCTGTGGATGTTGCGAACATCTGACATACACATTTTGATAACTATGTGATAGTTCAGTTAAACGGTTTAGAGTTGAGGCACCGAAGACGTGTTAAAACGTCGCGAAACATATGAGATGTTTCGAGGGCTGAAATTGGGATTTTAGGCTCATGCCCACGTCAAGAGGTATAAGACCTTCGACGATTTTCTTAGCCTGCAAACTAAGGGAGAAAAGCTCAATTGTTGAGCTTGTGCTCAGATTGTCTGAGTACAACAATCACTTGAATCAAGTGGGAGTTGATCTTCCAAATGAAATAGTGGTAGTTCTCCGAAGTCATTACCACCAAGCTGCTAGAGCTTCGTGATGAACTATAATATATCAGGGACATATATGATGATCCTTGAGATATTCGCGATGTTTGACACCACAAAAGTAGAAATCAAGAAGGAGCATCAATTGTTGATGGTTGGTGAAACCACTAGTTTCAAGAAGGGCAAGGGCAAGAAGGGATACTTCATGAAACGGCAAATCAGCTGCTGCTCTAGTGAAGAAACCCAAGGTTAAACCCAAACCCGAGACTAAGTGCTTCTGTAATAAGGGGAACAGCCATTGGAGCAGAATTACCCTAGATACTTGGTAGATGAAAAGGCTGGCAAGGTCGATAGAAGTATATTGGATATACATTGTGTTAATGTGTACTTTACTAGTACTCCAAGTAGCACCAGGGTATTAGATACTGGTTCGGTTGCTAAGTGTTAGTAACTCGAAATAAAAGCTACGGAATAAACGGAGACTAGCTAAAGGTGAGCCGACGATATGTGTTGGAAGTGTTTCCGATGTTGATATGATCAAGCATCGCACGCTCCCTCTACCATCGAGATTGGTGTTAAACCTAAATAATTGTTATTTGGTGTTTGCGTTGAGCATAGACATGATTGGGTTATGTCTATCGCAATGCGGTTATTCATTTAAAGAGAATAATAGTTACTCTGTTTATTTGAATAATACCTTCAATGGTCTTGCACCTAAAATGAATGGTTTATTGAATCTCGATCGTAGTGATACACATGTTCATGCCAGAAGATATAAGATAGTAATGATAGTACCACCTACTTGTGGCACTGCCACGTAAGTCATATCAGTATAAAACACATGAAGAAGCTCCATGTTGATGGATCTTTTGGCTCACTTGTTTTGACAAGTTTGACACATGCGAACCATGTCTATTGGTGTATATGCATGAAGAAACTCCATGCAAATGGACCGTCTGGACTCACTTGATTTTGAATCACTTGAGACATGCAAATCATACCACATGGGCAAGATGACTGAAAGCCTCGTTTTCAGTAAAATGGAACTAGAAAGCAACTTGTTGGAAGTAATACATTTTGATGTGTGCAGTCCAATGAGTGCTGAGGCGTGTAGTGGATATCGTTATGTTCTTACTTCACAGATGATTTAAGTGGATGTTGAGTATATTTACCTGATGAATCACGAGTCTGAATTATTGAAAGGTTCAAGTAATTTCAGGGTGAAGTTGAAAGATCGTCGTGACAAAAGGATAAAATGTCTATGATATGATCGTAGAGATGAATGTCTGAATTACGAGTTTGGCACAGAATTAAGACATTGTGGAAATTGTTTCACAACTAATACAGCCTGAAACACCATAGTATGATGGTGTGTCCGAACATCATAACTGCACCCTATTGGATATGATCCATACCATGATGTCTCTTATCGAATTACCATGATAGTTTATGGGTTAGGCATTAGAGACAACCACATTCACTTTAAATTGGGCACCACGTAATTCCGATGAGATGACACCGTATGAACTATGGTTTAGAGAAACCTAAGTTGTCATTTCTTAAAAGTTTGGGGCTGCGACGCGTAAGGGAAAAAGTTTCAGGCTGATAAGCTCGAACCCAAAGTGGATAAATGCATCTTCATAGGACACCCAAAACAGTTGGGTATACCTCCTGTCTCAGATCCGAAAGCAATAAGGGATTGTTTCTAGAATCGGGTCCTTTCTCGAGGAAAAGTTTCTCTCGAAAGAATTGAATGGGAGGATGGTGGAGACTTGATGAGGTTATTGAACCGTCTCTTCAACTAGTGTGTGGCAGGGCACAGGAGTTGTTCCTGTGGCACCTACACCAATTGAAGTGGAAGCTTATGATAGTGATCATGAAACTTCAGATCAAGTCACTACCAAGCCTCGTGGGATTACAAGGATGCGTACTACTTCAGAATGGTACGTAATCCTGTCTTGGAAGTCATGTTGCTAGACAACAATGAACCTACGAGCTATGGAGAAGCGATGGTGGGCCCGGATTCCGATAAATGGCTCGAGGCCATAAAATCCGAGATAGGATCCATGTATGAAAACAAAGTGTAGACTTTGGAAGAACTACTTGATGGTCGTAAGGCTGTTAGGTACATATGGATTTTGAAAGGAAGACGGACAATGATGGTAAGTATCACCATTAAGAAAGCTCGACTTGTCGTTAAGATGTTTTCCGACAAGTTCAAGGAGTTGACTACGATGAGACTTTCTCACTCGTAGCGATGCTAAGAGTCTGTTGGAATTATATTAGCGATTACTGCATTATTTATGAAATCTTGCAGATAGGATGTCAAAACATTGTTTCCTCGACGATTTTCTTGAGGAAAGGTTGTATGTGATACAACCGGAAGGTTTTGTCAATCCTGAAAGATGCTAATAAGTATGCAAAGCTCCAGCAATCCTTCTAAGGACTGGAGTAAGCATCTCGGAGTTGGAATGTACGCTTTGATGAGATGATCAAAGATTTTGGGTTTATACAAAGTTTATGAGAAACTTGTGTTTCCAAAGAAGTGAGTGGGAGCACTATAGAATTTCTGATGAGTATATGTTGTTGACATATTATGGATCAAAAATGATGTAGAATTTCTGGAAAGCATATAGGGTTATTTGGAAAGTGTTTTTCAATGGAAAGTCTGGATTAAGCTACTTGAACATTGAGCATCAAGATCTATAAGGATAGATCAAAACGCTTAATGGTACTTTCAAATGAGCACATACCTTGACATGATCTTGAAGGGGTTCAAGATGGATCAGTCAAAGAAGGAGTACTTGCCTGAGTTGTAAGGTATGAAGTTAAGACTTAAAGCTCGACCACGGCAGAAGAAAGAGAAAGGATGGACGAATGTCGTCCCCTATGCTTTTGTCATAGGCTCTATACGGTATGCCATGCTGAGTACCGCACCTGTTGTGTGCCTTGCCACATATCTGGCAGGAGGGTACAAAGGTAATCTAGGAGTAGATCACCAGATAGCGGTCTAAATTATCCTTATAGGAATGAGGATATGTTTCTCGGTTATGGAGGTGATAAAAGAGTTCGACGTAAAGAGTTACATCGATGCAAACTTTGACACTAATCCAGATTATTCTGAGTAGTAAACTGGATTCGTATAGTAGAATAGTTATTTGGAATAGCTCTAGATAGAACGTGGTAGCTGCATCTAGGAGATGACATAGAGATTTGTAAAGCACACACGGATCTGAAAGATTCAGACCCGTTGACTATAACATCTCTCACAAGCATAACATGATCAAACCCAGAACTCATCGAGTGTTAATCACATGGTAATGTGAACTAGATTATTGACTCTAGTAAACTCTTTGGGTGTTAGTCACATGGGGATGTGACCTTGAGTGTTAATCACATATCAATGTGAACTGGATTATTGACTCTAGTGCAAGTGGGAGACTGTTGGAAATATGCCCTAGAGGCAATAATAAATTGATTATTATTATATTTCCTTGTTCATGATAATCGTTTATTATCCATGCTAGAATTGTATTGATAGGAAACTCAGATACATGTGTGGATACATAGACAACACCATGTCCCTAGTAAGCCTCTAGTTGACTAGCTCGTTGATCAATAGATGGTTACGGTTTCCTGGCCATGGACATTGGATGTCGTTGATAACGGGATCACATCATTAGGAGAATGATGTGATGGACAAGACCCAATCCTAAGCCTAGCACAAGATCATGTAGTTCGTATGCTAAAGCTTTTCTAATGTCAAGTATTGTTTCCTTAGACCATGAGATTGTGCAACTCCCGGATACCGTAGGAGTGCTTTGGGTGTGCCAAACATCACAACGTAACTGGGTGGCTATAAAGGTACACTACAGGTATCTCCGAAAGTGTCTGTTGGGTTGGCACGAATCGAGACTGGGATTTGTCACTTCGTGTAAACAGAGAGGTATCTCTGGGCCCACTCGGTAGGACATCATCATAATGTGCACAATGTGATCAAGGATTTGATCACGGGATGATGTGTTACGGAACGAGTAAAGAGACTTGCCGGTAACGAGATTGAACAAGGTATCGGATACCGACGATCGAATCTCGGGCAAGTACAATACCGCTAGACAAAGGGAATTGCATACGGGATTGATCGAATCCTCGACATCGTGGTTCATCCGATGAGATCATCATGGAACATGTGGGAACCAACATGGGTATCCAGATCCCGCTGTTGGTTATTGACCGGAGAACGTCTCGGTCATGTCTGCATGGTTCCCGAACCCGTAGGGTCTACACACTTAAGGTTCGATGACGCTAGGGTTATAAAGGAAGTTTGTATGTGGTTACCGAATGTTGTTCAGAGTCCCGGATAAGATCCCGGACGTCACGAGGAGTTCCGGAATGGTCCGGAGGTAAAGATTTATATATGGGAAGTCCTGTTTTGGTCACCGGAAAAGTTTCGGGTTTTATCGGTAACGTACCGGGACCACAGGGAGGGTCCCGGGGGTCCACCAAGTGGGGCCACAAGCCCCGGAGGGATGCATGGGCCAAGTATGGGAGGGGACCAGCCCCAGGTGGGCTGGTGCGCCCCCCCACCAAGGCCCAAGGCGCAAGGAAGAGGGGAAGGGGGCAAACCCTAGGGCAGATGGGCCCTAAGGCCCACCCTGGTGCGCCTTCCCCTCTCCCCTCCCCTTGGCCGCCCCTAGATGGGATCTAGGGGGCTGCCGCCACCCCTAGGGAGGGAACCCTAGGTGGGGGCACAGCCCCTCCCCTCCCCCTATATATAGTTGAGGTTTGGGCTGCCCAATACACACGAGTTCCTCTCCCTGTTGGTGCAGCCCTTCCTCTCTTTCTCCTCATATCTCGTAGTGATTGGCGAAGCCCTGCTGGATCACCACGCTTCTCCACCACCACCACGCCGTTGTGCTGCTGCTGGATAGGGTCTTCCTCAACCTCTCCTTCTCCCCTTGCTGGATCAAGGCTTAGGAGACGTCGTCGGGCTGTACGTGTGTTGAACGCGGAGGTGCCGTCCGTTCGGCACTAGGATGTCCGGTGATTTGGATCACGACGAGTACGACTCCATCAACCCCGTTCACTTGAACGCTTCCGCTTAGCGATCTACAAGGGTATGTAGATGCACTCTCCTTCCCCTCGTTGCTGGTTTCTCCATAGATAGATCTTGGTTACACGTAGGAAAATTTTGAATTTCTGCTACGTTCCCCAACAATCAAAGTGTTACTTGCCTTGCTGATGATCCGTGAAACCTAACGATTCGAAGTAACATGCGGCACACTCCGGATATTCTATCGCAGACAAACAAACAAGCATACAATAAGTACTCATCTAATGCACAGGTAAAACTCAAATAAGAGATCTAACCAGAAGGTTCAACTTAAGAACTCCGGTTGGCAAAAATAATCAAATCGAACGAAGCAACGAAAGTCAAACGGCGAAAGAAAACAACTTCGTTCTAGTAATCTGGATCTAGAACAAATTTTACAGTAGCAAAATCTTGTTTAAGTTGGTTAAACGGATAGAGGGCTTCGAGACGAAACTCCAGGCGCTTGAATCGCCTGATTCCGATAAATGAGCGAAAAGATAAACTAAAACGAAAATCGGATCAGGAATCGCGATCAGAAAAATCACAGATTTAATCCGAGAAAAAGAAAAACGACGAACGCTGAATTTTTTTTCTCTCTTTTTTTCGGCACCGAAAATGAGGCGCGACGAACCTCGGGTGGCGGGATCGTTGGCGGCGGCGGCGGCTCCGGCGGCGCGCGCGGATCAAGGCAGGGCTGGGGCGGCTCGGGGCGGCGCTATTTAAAGGCTGCCCCCAGGCGGTGTCCCGCTCGGATACGGCCCGAAGTCGATTCGTTTTTTTTTTTGAAATTGTTCCGCTCGCAAGAAAAATAAAAATAAATACTTAACGGACTCCAAAAATTTCAAAATAAATTTTCACGGGCTTCTAAAATCAAGCCGCACAAGGTGAACATTTATTTGGGACCTAAATGCAATTTTGAAAAACACACACTTTTCCTAAATTCAAATAAAACACCGAAAAACTCCGAAATAAAATCTTATTTGATTTTATTATTAAATCCTCAATATTTATTTATTTTGGGAAAGTCATTTTATTCCCTCTCTCATATTTTTGTATTAGAAATAATTGATGATAAAATAAATAAAATCAAACGATCCTATTCTCAAAATTTGAGAAAACTCAAATATGAAAATAACGAAATCCCCAACTCTCTCCGTGGGTCATTGAGTTGCGTAGAATTTCTAGAATCAACCAAATTGCAAAATAAAATATGATATGCAGTGATGATCTAATGGGATGTTACAGATTTGGATCTGAAAATCTGAATCCTCGTCTTTTTAAATAGGCGGCTCGTTCACACAGCTAGGGGGGTAAATATGAAAACACCCTGGCTCTTCACATTCGCTCGACACGTGGAAAGTGGCAATTATTGGGCGTGGAAGCCGAGGAGTACAAACATTCACAAGAAACCGGACATTATTTCGACAGGTACACAGAATCTGGAGAGGAACCCGCCTTGCAATGCCGAAGACAATACTGTGCGCCGGACTCATCATCATGGAAGCCTAGTTCGGGGGGCTACTGAGGGAGTCCTGGATTGGGGGGTCTCCGGACAGCTGGACTATCTCCATTGGCCGAACTGTTAGACTATGAAGATACAAGATTGAAGACTTCGTCTCGTGTCCGAATGGGACCCTACTTGGCGTAGAAGGCAAGCTAGGCGATACGTATATGGATATCTCCTCCTTTGTAACCGACCTTGTGTAACCCTAACCCTCTCCGGTGTCTATATAAACCGAAGGGTTGTTAGGTATAATCTTGAGTTGTGTCTAGCCCTAGTTAGCAAATTAGGGTAGTACGTGTGTTAGGCTGATTAGGTAGTGGGGCATGGCGTGAGTTGTAGTATCCGGTTAGGATTAGTATACTTGTCGTGACTTGCATGGCATGTTGGGAGTCCGGCTAGGATTATAGGATTGATTAATTTGGTTAGCCGTGTCCAAGTGCTACTAGTAAAGTCTAAGTCGGTTTGGGTTTGTTCCTGGTCCCGCGTGTATATATACACAGGCAGGGCTGGCTATTGTATCAACCGTGTGCAAAAAAATAGAAAATAAAAAGAGAAGAAACAAAGGGCATGACAAGAGCCCTTGGCTATAAAAGTTTTGCGCGTGTGTGTTCATTGTGATTTGATGTGATCGATCCTGTGGGCCGAGTTCCAACAATTGGTATCAGAGCAAGGTTCAGGATTTGAAGCCGCGCTTGCCCTGGGGTGGCGACCCGACTAGCGCCTCGGGGCTGGCGATATGGTCGCTGGGTGCTATAGTGATGAGGAGGATCGGGAGATTGTCGTTCGGCCGAGTGACATGGAGGAAGACGGCGGGATGTCATCGGCAAGGCGGTGGATGGAGATCGTTGACGGGAGTAGTGGTACTGTGATGCGGTGCGAGAAAGTCGTCAAGATCGTCGTCTTAGGGAGTTTGATGAGTCAAGGAGTCGTGCGGGTTAGCACAGTCGGTCGGTTGGTCGGTTGGTCGGTCAGTCATCGTCGTCGTCATGTCCAAGTGCTCGTCTCTGTGAGGAGTTGAAGATGAAGCGCATTCAGGTCGTCTATGTGTCTCGACGAGAGGATCAAGTTCAAGTATGTGGGGCGGTAAACCAGTGAAGGTGAGTCTCTTCAATGAGACCATGTCTCTACATGAGGCTGGAGTGCATGGTGTAGGGCACAGGGTGGTGTGATCCACAAGGAGTCGGCATGTATCTCGCTAGGGTGGATGGTCAAGTTCACCGGGTGGGGTATTCCACAGGATACTAGCGAGGCTGGGTAGTCCCAGGCATATTTGAAGTGGTCCGTAAATTCGCCAAGTCAAAATTGGAGGGGAGATTGTTGCGATTAATGAAGCCTAGCAATTTGACTTGTCGTGGTGCGAGTGGATAAGTCGACAAGGGATAAATCGTCAACGGGCCAAGACCGGAGAAGCAACAAAGACAAAGTGTCAAGATTAGGGAGAGATTGTTAGGTATAATCTTGAGTTGTGTCTAGCCCTAGTTAGCAAATTAGGGCAGTACGTGTGTTAGGCTGATTAGGTAGTGGGGCATGGCGTGAGTTGTAGTATCCGGTTAGGATTAGTATACTTGCCGTGACTTGCATGGCATGTTGGGAGTCCGGCTAGGATTATAGGATTGATTAATTTGGTTAGCTGTGTCCAAGTATTACTAGTAAAGTCTAAGTCGGTTTGGGTTTGTTCCTAGTCCTGCGTGTATATATATACATGCAGAGCTGGCTATTGTATCAACCGTGTGCAAAAAAACAGAAAATAAAAAGAGGAGAAACAAAGGGCACGACAAGAGCCCTTGGCTATAAAAGTTTTGCGCGTGTGTGTTCATTGTGATTTGATGTGATCGATCCTGTGGGCCGAGTTCCAACAAGGGTTTTAGTCCGTAGGACAACAATCACAACATACAATCATACCATAGGCTATCTTTTAGGGTTTAGCCTCTCTGATCTCGTGGTAGATCTACTCTTATACTATCCATATCATCAATATTAATCAAGCAGGACGTAGGGTTCTACCTCTATCGAGAGGGCTCGAACCTGGGTAAAACTTCGTGTCCCCTGCCTCCTGTTACCATCCGGCCTAGACGCACAGTTCGGGACCCCCTACCAGAGATCCGCCGGTTTTGACACCGACAACAGTTCTTTCCACAAGTGGGAGTATCAGTCTAGGGTCAGCGAGCGGCATAGATCCTAGTACTCTGACCCAGATGAGAAGACCCCGAACTGACAAGGTGCCTCGCCACCATATCCAGGGTACCTGACAACATTGGTGGGAGACTCTCCCACAATTCGTCCCTCGCAATAGTTTCCTCAAGTCCAAATGTCCACCGGGATGAGATGTTCCAACTCCCATTGAGGACATCCAAGGTCAAAAGTATGGGCTGGAGCAAAACATAAAGAGCAACGATAACTCAGCACTACCAAGAGACAAGTCTAGCCAAAAGAGGGTACACTCACCATCACCTATGGAGAAATTGGTACCCAAGTGGATCTCATGTTTAATCAGTTGGAGGGATTTCTAGAATTGGGGTCCCTCCTGCCAATCACAAGCAAGGAGGGAGGCTCTGCAAATATTGTGCTTTAATCTTCTGTATCTAAATATGGGCACCCCACTAGATGATTTTCCTGTCTTCTCATGAAGCCACGTCATCTAAATTATTATAGCCATTGATGCAGTGAAGCTCAAGAGTCTGCAGCCATCCGATGAAAAGTTGTCAATATTACTAAGACTTTGCCACCGCTAAGTGGAAATACTGGTTCGTTCCTTTCCAACGGCCCCGCTCGCTTCACCTCAACAATTCTTTTTGTTTTCTTTTTATAAACGAAATGAAGCGTCTAATTTTCTTCCTGATTGCTGCACCTTCCTCTTATTTCTTCCTCCGATGGTTCCTTTCATCTCCAAGCAATAAATTTCCGGCGTTGTCTTCCCAATTCTTATGCCCCCTCTTCCCATACGCCGTAGCCGGCCAAGCCTCTCTGGCCATGGACACTAGAGACATGCGCCTAGCCGCCTTCCCAGTGCCCATGATCGCCGCTGACCTCCCGGTGAACCATGCGTGCCACCATCAGCGACCTCCTTCAACACCACATGCGTCAGAGGTGGAAGCTCTCCTTCTGTCTATCTCCTCAGATCTGAACTGCATTTGTTTTACTTAGATTTGTGGGAAGGCCTAATTTCCAATCAGAGTAACTGTGCTGGGAAGGGTGACGGCGCCAACCCCCAATCATAGTTCGGCGGTGTGATGGATCCAGATCCATGCCAATCATCGACATGTATTCCGGATCTCAATAAAAGTACTGCCTCTATAGCCAAAGGTAGGAGCAGGAAGATGAGGTCGTTCCCATAGTATATTTGTGCAGATCATTATGCCTGTGTCGTTCCCCTCAAGCCATATATGTTCTTGTAGTGGAAGAGATGCATACTTACTGTAAATTCAGATGAGGTCGTTCCGGTCGTATATGTGTCCAGATCTTTGCTCTACGGGCCTGATGTATACTGTAAATGCACCTTACTCTTTTTTACTGATTGGTATGTGGCTCGTGGTCATGTACGAATACTAAGATCTATGAATGTGCAGATTGGAAAATTCATCAGAGTACTGCATGGGAGGTCCTATCATTCATCATCCAGATTTTTTGTGCGTTAGTTTCTTCAAATTTTCTTTAAGTTTATATATAGCCATATCATTTGTGGTTCATCTTATTTTGCAGAGAGTTTGGTTGGTTTGCTTGGATAAGGATTTAGGAGGTGCTTTCAGTTAGAGCTGATGAAGTTGTAATATGCAATTCAGCACCTTCAGAGTAGTATTCTGTAAGATTATTTATGATAAAAAGTAATTTAATTTTTAAAGATTTGTGGTTGGAATTTTTCTTTCATTTTGGTTACACGTTCATTGTAGTTATCTCCCTCTCTCTATATGTTGTTACATAATATGACTTGATGGTGATTTAGTTTGCAACATTTGTGAAGCCAGGCTATGTCTACAGATTTTTTGGTTCTTTCCAGACATGCCCAGGGCCCCTCTCGGCTTTGTTGGTGGATTCCTTTCTAAAATCCTCTTTGTTGAAATGATATATAATGTAATGTTAGGTTAATCCTTTTGCTTTCGCCCAGGTGATGATGAGAAGGCAAGCAATACAAGCAGAAAAGCATGTGTAGTATTGAATTTGTAGTTGGATATAGCACTTCACCGTTTCGTTATTCGAGAATAATTTATTTGTCCCTGAGTGCATTTTATAATGCTATGTTGCCTTGCTATTTCACATACATTGTTTGACGACCCCTAAAAGTCAATATCTACTCCACTTCCTAGGGCCGGGTTAGTATCCTAATATTGTGGAACAAGGGCTCTCTGAATTGCTGTGATATGCTAGGTTGTAAAGTTTCTGTTCAATATCAAGATTATTATTTCTTTTGATTACAACATGGTATATAACACATTTGTTGTTTTCTGACTCACTGATTTTTTTATGCAGATCTAGAGAGCTTTGGTATAGAGTGCTATGTTTATTATTTAAGTGATTGCAAGTGTTGTTTGAATATTTCCACAAACACGATTCTTTGGTGTCCAGTTGCCATTTTAGTAACATGCTCTTTCATGCTTTTACATTTGTCGGTTGAATCCACCAACTAAATCAGCAGCTCGCATACTTTGTATATTGTTCCCAAACCATCAGTGAAGCATCAGATGTTGTGCCTCGGCCAGCAAGCTTGCTCCACACAGAAATATCAAGAGACAGACGCCGGAGACAGCAAAGGGGAAACTATAGGCATGGTTTGCTTGTGGGCTGTGTGTGCTCAGTTAGCGATCTATAGCTGTATGTGATGTATCCGACCTTTGTTCATCTTTCTAAACTATATCCACAAGAGTCACTGCAGTTTCCCTTCTTTTGGCTGATGGGTTTCATTTTCAATGGAAAATAGAAGCAGGGACTTACTCCCTGTGTTCTGAAAAATGTTTCTGCTGTTAGAAAATTCATTTGTTTAAAACAAGTGTGCATCACACATAGTTACCCTATAGAAGTTTCCGAGTTTTGCTTACTGAGGTAGCAATGTCGGAATATATTAACAATACACTGTTTTTTATGAATGTTTCATTATTTTGGCAAGCCGAAGGGTTTACAACTTTGTTAGATTGATGACGTTGAAAATCTTTTGTTTACTTGCAGTCTCGCTCTCCCCCTCGACACTTCCAACAGCCCGTTTATGAGTTGTGTTATGCTCTAAGGAGATGCTCAACATAAGACTACAAATTTCTGCAGCAATGCGCGGGGTATCTACTAGTAAGTTGGAATCGTAGCCCCCTGATATATAAGGATTCACCACATCCACTGCAACATGAGAGCCACATTCATGCAACAAGAAGCCGTAATACCATCCCTTAGTCTTTGGGAAATCAAGATCAGCCCGCTTCAACATTTTGGTACTTCTAGCTGTCGTCGGGCCCCTGCTAGAAGAAGTGTTCAAGTTCCTTGTCAAAGTGCCATGCACTCCCTTGGGCAGGAGATACAACATATACATGGGGAGACTAGATAGGCAAGAGTTGACAAGCAAGGTTTTGTTTTCCTTGAAAGTAAGCCTACCGTGCCACGACTGCTCTTGAGCCTAGAACTTCTCTACTAGCGAGTCGAAGTCCTAGATCAAGATCCTAGTGTCACTGATCAGCATCCTAAGATAGGAAATTTGGAAAGAGGACAATTTTTGCACATGAAGTCAAAACCTAACAACTTCTATTGAGTTGCATAGGTGGCATGCTAAGTGTTGAAGCACGAAATTCACATATTGATCTGAATGATGAAGTTAGGGGTGATACAAGTATCCCATCAATATTACTCAAATGATGAAGGAATACGATGCAACGTGATTCACCCAAATCCAAAAAAGGCACTTTACGTTTAGGGCTCCCTTCACCTCCACCTACTTGCACAATCGAACATGTCTGTAGCTAGCAGCCAGCTCCACTAGCACCGAGGAGGAGAGCAACTACGCAATGGGAGGGAGGCTAGAGATGTCGCGACCATGCCAGATAAGGAACAACTGGCCTCCGACTACCCAAGCACGCTCGACACTTTAGCTGCCAACGCTCGAGCATGACGCTTCCATCGAGGAGCATATCATGCATGCCACTAGCGGGAAGATGATGTTGGAAATATGCCCTAGAGGCAATAATAAATTAGTTATTATTATATTTCCTTGTTCATGATAATCGTTTATTATCCATGCTAGAATTGTATTGATTGGAAACTCAGATACATGTGTGGATACATAGACAACACCATGTCCATAGTAAGCCTCTAGTTGACTAGCTTGTTGATCAATAGATGGTTACGGTTTCCTGACCATGGACATTGGATGTCATTGATAATGGGATCACATCATTAGGAGAATGATGTGATGGACAAAGACCCAATCCTAAGCCTAGCACAAGATCATGTAGTTCGTATGCTAAAGCTTTTCTAATGTCAAGTATCGTTTCCTTAGACCATGAGATTGTGCAACTCCCGGATACCGTAGGAGTGCTTTGGGTGTGCCAAACGTCACAACGTAACTGGGTGGCTATAAAAGTACACTACAGGTATCTCCGAAAGTGTCTGTTGGGTTGGCACGAATCGAGACTGGGATTTGTCACTCCGTGTAAACGGAGAGGTATCTCTGGGCCCACTCGGTAGGACATCATCATAATGTGCACAATGTGATCAAGGAGTTGATCACGGGATGATGTGTTACGAAACGAGTAAAAGAGACTTGCCGGTAACGAGATTGAACAAGGTATCGGGATACCGACGATCAAATCTCGGGCAAGTATCGTACCGCTAGACAAAGGGAATTGTATACGGGATTGATTAAGTCCTTAACATCGTGGTTCATCCGATGAGATCATCGTGGAACATGTGGGAGCCAACATGGGTATCCAGATCCCGCTGATGGTTATTGACCGGAGAGTCATCTCGGTCATGTCTGCATGTCTCCCGAACCCGTAGGGTCTACACACTTAAGGTTCGGTGACGCTAGGGTTATAGAGATATTAGTATGCGGTAACTCGAAAGTTGTTCGGAGTCCCGGATGAGATCCCGGACGTCACGAGGAGTTCCGGAATGGTCCGGAGGTAAAGATTTATATATGGGAAGTCTTGTTTTGGTCGCCGGAAAAGTTTCGCGCATTATCGGTATTGTATCGGGAGTGCCGAAAGGGGTCTGGGGGTCCACCAAGGGGGTCCACCTGCCCCGGGGGGCCACATGGGCTGTAGGGGTGTGCGCCTTGGCCTATATGGGCCAAGGGCACCAGCCCCAAGAGGCCCATGCGCCAAGAGATAAGGGAAAGGAAGAGTCCTAAAGGGGGAAGGCACCTCCTAGGTGCCTTGGGGAGGATGGACTCCTCCCTGGCCGCACCCTTCCTTGGAGGAAGGGCCAAGGCTGCGCCCCCCCCTCTCCCTTGGCCCTATATATAGTGGGGGGAAGGGAGGGCAGCAGCACCTAAGCCCTGGCGCCTCCCTCTCCCTCCCATGACACATCTCCCTCCTCCCACAGCGCTTGGCGAAGCCCTGTTGGATCCCGCTACTTCCACCACCACGCCGTCGTGCTGCTGGATCTCCATCAACCTCTCCTTCCCCCTTGCTGGATCAAGAAGGAGGAGACGTCGCTGCTCTGTACGTGTGTTGAACGCGGAGGTGCCGTCCGTTCGGCGCTAGGATCATCGGTGATTTGGATCACGACGAGTACGACTCCATCAACCCCGTTCTCTTGAACGCTTCCGCGCGCGATCTACAAGGGTATGTAGATCCACTCCTCCCTCGTTGCTAGATGACTCCATAGATAGATCTTGGTGACACGTAGGAAAATTTTGAATTTATGCTACGTTCCCCAATAGTGGCATCATGAGCTAGGTTTATGCGTAGTTTCTATGCACGAGTAGAACACAAAGTAGTTGTGGGCGTTGATTTTGTTCAATATGCTTACCGTTACTAGTCCAATCTTGATTCGGTGGCATTGTGGGATGAAGCGGCCCGGACCGACCTTACACGTACTCTTACGTGAGACTGGTTCCACCGACTGACATGCACTAGTTGCATAAGGTGGCTAGCGGGTGTCTGTCTCTCCCACTTTAGTCAGATCGGATTCGATGAAAAGGGTCCTTATGAAGGGTAAATAGCAATTGGCATATCACGTTGTGGTTTTTGCGTAGGTAAGAAACGTTCTTGTTAGAAACCCATAGCAGCCATGTAAAACATGCAAACAACAATTAGAGGACGTCTAAATTGTTTTTGCAGGGTATGCTATGTGATGTGATATGGCCAAAAGGATGTGATGAATGATATATGTGATGTATGAGATTGATCATGTTCTTGTAATAGGAATCACGACTTGCATGTCGATGAGTATGACAACCGGCAGGAGCCATAGGAGTTGTCTTAATTTATTTATGACCTGCGTGTCAACATAAATGTCATGTAATTACTTTACTTTATTGCTAACCGTTAGCTGTAGTAGTAGAAGTAATAGTTGACGAGACAACTTCATGAAGACACGATGATAGAGATCATGATGATGGAGATCATGGTGTCATGCCGGTGACGATGATGATCATGGAGCCCCGAACATGGAGATCAAGAGGAGCAAAGTGATGATGGCCATATCATGTCACTATTTGATTGCATGTGATATTTATCATGTTTATGCATCTTGTTTACTTAGAATGACGGTAGTAAATAAGATGATCCCTAATAATAATTTCAAGAAAGTGTTCCCCCTAACTGTGCACCGTTGCGACAGTTCGTTGTTTCGAAGCACCACGTGATAATCGGGTGTTAGATTCTAACATTCACATACAACGGGTGTAAGACAGATTTACACACGCAAAACACTTAGGTTGACTTGACGAGCCTAGCATGTACAGACATGGCCTCGGAACACAAGAGACCAAAAGGTCGAGCATGAGTCGTATGGTAGATACGATCAACATGAAGATGTTCACCGATGATGACTAGTCCGTCTCACGTGATGATCAGACACGGCCTAGTTGACTCGGATCATGTAATCACTTAGATGACTAGAGGGATGTCTATCTGAGTGGGAGTTCACAAGATGAACTTAATTATCCTGAACATAGTCAAAAGGTCTTCGCAAATTATGTCGTAGCTCGCGCTTCAGTTCTACTGTTTAGATATGTTCCTAGAGAAAATTTAGTTGAAAGTTGATAGTAGTAATTATGCGGACTAGGTCCGTAAACTGAGGTTTATCCTCATTGCTTCATAGAAGGCTTATGTCCTTCATGCACCGCTCACTGTGCTGAACCTTGAATGTCGTCTGTGGATGTTGCGAACATCTGACATACACGTTTTGATGACTACATGATAGTTCAATGTGTAATTCTAAATGGTTTAGAATTGAGGCACCAAAGACATTTTTGAAACATCGCAGAACATATGAGATGTTCCAAGGACTGAAATTGGGATTTCAGGCTCGTGCCCACGTCAAGAGGTATAAGACCTCTGACGATTTTCTTAGCCTGCAAACTAAGGGAGAAAAGCTCAATTGTTGAGCTTGTGCTCAGATTGTCTGAGTACAACAATCATTTGAATCGAGTGGGAGTTGATCTTCCAGATGAGATAGTGATGTTTCTCCGAAGTCATTACCACCAAGCTGCTAGAGCTTCGTGATGAACTATAATATATCAGGGACATATATGATGATCCTTGAGATATTCGCGATGTTTGACACCACAAAAGTAGAAATCAAGAAGGAGCATCAATTGTTGATGGTTGGTGAAACCACTAGTTTCAAGAAGGGCAAGGGCAAGAAGGGATACTTCATGAAACGGCAAATCAGCTGCTGCTCTAGTGAAGAAACCCAAGGTTGAACCCAAACCCGAGACTAAGTGCTTCTGTAATAAGGGGAACAGCCACTGGAGCAGAATTACCCTAGATACTTGGTAGATGAGAAGGCTGGCAAGGTCGATAGAAGTATATTGGATATACATTGTGTTAATGTGTACTTTACTAGTACTCCTAGTAGCACCAGGGTATTAGATACCGGTTCGGTTGCTAAGTGTTAGTAACTCGAAATAAAAGCTACGGAATAAACGGAGACTAGCTAAAGGTGAGATGATGATATGTGTTGGAAGTATTTCCAAGGTTGATCAAATATCGTACGCTCCCTCTACCATCGAGATTGGTGTTTGCGTTGAGCATAGACAGGATTGGATTATGTCTATCGCAATACGGTTATTCATTTAAAGAGAATAATGGTTACTCTGTTTATTTGAATAATACCTTCAATGGTCTTACACCTGAAATGAATGGTTTATTCAATCTCGATCATAGTGATACACATGTTTATGCCAAAAGATAGTAATGATAGTACCACCTACTTGTGGCACTGCCAGTAAGTCATATCGGTATAAAACGCATGAAGAAGCTCCATGTTGATGGATCTTTGGGCTCACTTGTTTTGAAAGGTTTGAGACATGCGAACCATGTCTATTGGTGTATATGCATGAAGAAACTCCATGCAAATGGACCGTTTGGACTCACTTGATTTTGAATCACTTGAGACATGCAAATCATACCACATGGGCAAGATGACTGAAAGCCTCATTTTCAGTAAAATGAAACTAGAAAGCAACTTGTTGGAAGTAATACATTTTGATGTGTGCAGTCCAATGAATGCTGAGGCGTGTAGTGGATATCGTTATGTTCTTACTTCACAGATGATTTGAGTAGATGTTGAGTATATTTACTTGATGAATCACGAGTCTGGATTATTGAAAGGTTCAAGTAATTTCAGGGTGAAGTTGAAAGATCATCGTGACAAGAGGATAAAAGATCTATGATATGATCATAGAGATAAATATCTGACTTACGAGTTTGGCACATAATTAAGACATTGTGGAAATTGTTTCACAACTAATACAGCCTGGAACACCGTAGCGTGATGGTGTGTCCGAACATCATAACTGCACCCCATTGGATATGATGCATACCATGATGTCTCTTATCGAATTACCACAATAGTTTATGGGTTAGGCATTAGAGACAACCACATTCACTTTAAAAGGGGCACCACGTAATTCCGATGAGATGGCACCGTATGAACTATGGTTTAGAGAAACCTAAGCTGTCATTTCTTAAAAGTTTGGGGTTGCGACGCTTATGTGAAAAAGTTTCGGGCTGATAAGCTCGAACCCAAAGCGGATAAATGCATCTTCATAGGACACCCAAAACAGTTGGGTATACCTCCTGTCTCAGATCCGAAAGCAATAAGGGATTGTTTCTAGAATCGGGTCCTTTCTCGAGGAAAAGTTTCTCTCGAAAGAATTGAGTGGGAGGATGGTGGAGACTTGATGAGGTTATTGAACCGTCTCTTCAACTAGTGTGTGGCAGGGCACAGGAGTTGTTCCTGTGGCACCTACACCAATTGAAGTGGAAGCTTATGTTAGTGATCATGAAACTTCAA
This sequence comes from Triticum dicoccoides, assembly GCF_002162155.2. Lineage (NCBI taxonomy): Eukaryota > Viridiplantae > Streptophyta > Magnoliopsida > Poales > Poaceae > Triticum > Triticum dicoccoides. Next base: position 572,239,828 of record NC_041384.1, on the reverse strand, counting down.
ATCAAGTCACTACCAAGCCTCGTGGGATGACAAGGATGCATACTACTTCAGAATGGTACGTAATCCTGTCTTGGAAGTCATGTTGCTAGACAACAATGAACCTACGAGCTATGGAGAAGCGATGGTGGGCCCGGATTCCGATAAATGGCTCGAGGCCATAAAATTCGAGATAGGATCCATGTATGAAAACAAAGTGTAGACTTTGGAAGAACTACTTGATGGTCGTAAGGCTGTTAGGTACATATGGATTTTGAAAGGAAGACGGACAATGATGGTAAGTATCACCATTAAGAAAGCTCGACTTGTCGTTAAGATGTTTTCCGACAAGTTCAAGGAGTTGACTACGATGAGACTTTCTCACTCGTAGCGATGCTAAGAGTCTGTTGGAATTATATTAGCGATTACTGCATTATTTATGAAATCTTGCAGATAGGATGTCAAAACATTGTTTCCTCGACGATTTTCTTGAGGAAAGGTTGTATGTGATACAACCGGAAGGTTTTGTCAATCCTGAAAGATGCTAATAAGTATGCAAAGCTCCAGCAATCCTTCTAAGGACTGGAGTAAGCATCTCGGAGTTGGAATGTACGCTTTGATGAGATGATCAAAGATTTTGGGTTTATACAAAGTTTATGAGAAACTTGTGTTTCCAAAGAAGTGAGTGGGAGCACTATAGAATTTCTGATGAGTATATGTTGTTGACATATTATGGATCAGAAATGATGTAGAATTTCTAGAAAGCATATAGGGTTATTTGGAAAGTGTTTTTCAATGGAAAGCCTGGATTAAGCTACTTGAACATTGAGCATCAAGATCTACAAGGATAGATCAAAACGCTTAATGGTACTTTCAAATGAGCACATACCTTGACATGATCTTGAAGGGGTTCAAGATGGATCAGTCAAAGAAGGAGTACTTGCCTGAGTTGTAAGGTATGAAGTTAAGACTTAAAGCTCGACCACGGCAGAAGAAAGAGAAAGGACGGACGAATGTCATCCCCTATGCTTTTGTCATAGGCTCTATACGGTATGCCATGCTGAGTACCGCACCTGATGTGTGCCTTGCCACATATCTGACAAGAGGGTACAAAGGTAATCTAGGAGTAGATCACCAGATAGCGGTCTAAATTATCCTTAGAGGAATGAGGATATGTTTCTCGGTTATGGAGGTGATAAAGAGTTCGACGTAAAGAGTTACGTCGATGCAAGCTTAACACCTATCCAGATAGCTCTGAGTAGAGATACCGGATACGTATAATGGAGCAACAATTTAGAATAGCTCCAAGTAGAACAGTTATTTGAAATGGCTCCAAATATAGCGTAGTAGCTGCATCTACAAGATGGCATAGAGATTTGCAAAGTACATACGGACTGAAAGATTCAGACCCGTTGACTATAACATCTCTCACAAGCATAACATGATCAAACCCAGAACTCATCGAGTGTTAATCACATGGTAATGTGAACTAGATTATTGACTCTAGTAAACTCTTTGGGTGTTAGTCACATGGGGATGTGACCTTGAGTGTTAATCACATATCGATGTGAACTGGATTATTGACTCTAGTGCAAGTGGGAGACTGTTGGAAATATGCCCTAGAGGCAATAATAAATTAGTTATTATTATATTTCCTTGTTCATGATAATCGTTTATTATCCATGCTAGAATTGTATTGATAGGAAACTCAGATACATGTGTGGATACATAGACAACACCATGTCCCTAGTAAGCCTCTAGTTGACTAGCTCGTTGATCAATAGATGGTTACGGTTTCCTGACCATGGACATTGGATGTCATTGATAACGGGATCACATCATTAGGATAATGATGTGATGGACAAAGACCCAATCCTAAGCCTAGCACAAGATCATGTAGTTCGTATGCTAAAGCTTTTCTAATGTCAAGTATCGTTTCCTTAGACCATGAGATTGTGCAACTCCCGGATACCGTAGGAGTGCTTTGGGTGTGCCAAATGTCACAACGTAACTGGGTACAGGTATCTCCGAAAGTGTCTGTTGGGTTGGCACGAATCGAGACTGGGATTTGTCACTCCGTGTAAACGGAGAGGTATCTCTGGGCCCACTCGGTAGGACATCATCATAATGTGCACAATGTGATCAAGGAGTTGATCACAGGATGATGTGTTACGAAACGAGTAAAAGAGACTTGCCGGTAACGAGATTGAACAAGGTATCGGGATACCGACGATCGAATCTCGGGCAAGTATCGTACCGCTAGACAAAGGGAATTGTATACGGGTTTGATTAAGTCCTTGACATCGTGGTTCATCCGATGAGATCATCGTGGAACATGTGGGAGCCAACATGGGTATCCAGATCCAGCTGATGGTTATTGACCGGAGAGTCATCTCGGTCATGTCTGCATGTCTCCCGAACCCGTAGGGTCTACACACTTAAGGTTCGGTGACGCTAGGGTTATAGAGATATTCGTATGCGGTAACCCGAAAGTTGTTCGGAGTCCCGGATGAGATCCCGGACGTCACGAGGAGTTCCGGAATGGTCCGGAGGTAAAGATTTATATATGGGAAGTCTTGTTTTGGTCGCCGGAAAAGTTTCGCGCATTATTGGTATTGTACCGGGAGTGCCGAAAGGTGTCCGGGGGTCCACCAAGGGGGTCCACCTGCCCCGGGGGGCACATGGGCTATAGGGGTGTGCGCCTTGGCCTATATGGGCCAAGGGCACCAGCCCCAAGAGGCCCATGCGCCAAGAGATAAGGGAAAGGAAGAGTCCTAAAGAGGGAAGGCACCTCCTAGGTGCCTTGGGGAGGATGGACTCCTCCCTGGCCGCACCCTTCCTTGGAGGAAGGGCCAAGGCTGCGCCCCCCCCTCTCCCTTGGCCCTATATATAGTGGGGGGAAGGGAGGGCAGAAACACCTAAGCCCTGGCGCCTCCCTCTCCCTCCCATGACACATCTTCCTCCTCCCGCAGCGCTTGGCGAAGCCCTGTTGGAATCCCGCTACTTCCACCACCACGCCGTCGTGCTGCTGGATCTCCATCAACCTCTCCTCCCCCCTTGCTGGATCAAGAAGGAGGAGAAGTCGCTGCTTCGTACGTGTGTTGAACGCGGAGGTGCCGTCCGTTCGGCGCTAGGATCATCGGTGATTTGGATCACGACGAGTACGACTCCATCAACCCCGTTCTCTTGAACGCTTCCGCGCGCGATCTACAAGGGTATGTAGATCCACTCCTCCCTCGTTGCTAGATGACTCCATAGATAGATCTTGGTGACACGTAGGAAAATTTTGAATTTATGCTACGTTCCCCAACAGATGATGCAGCAGAACAAGTTCCGCTCAGTGCACACAACCAACATAACCAAAAGAGTGAACTAGGGGCTAGCCGTCTTCGTGCCCGCCATTGGCGACGGGCGAGGTGAGCAGTCGATTTGGGGTAGGGGTGGGGTTGTCTAGGATTTTCCCGAAAAAAGAGGTTTAAAGCAACCTCATAGAAAAAGTGTCAATAGAAAGGACATGGAGTTTCTACGCCCAGGAGCAAATGTTCCTGGTGTGAACAATAAAATCAAATAAATGCAAAAATAATTCAAAAAATTCTGAATTTTTTTGTGGCATACTTTCACAAATATTAGTTGTGCATGTAAAATTTCATCCCAAAATCACATTGGTGGAAAAAAAATCTATGCTCTGAAATGTTACTTACAAAAGCATTTTAGAGTTTCGGTTTTGTTTTTTTGGCACACCTTCCACCAATGTGATTTCGCGATGAAATTTTGCATGCACAAATAAACATTTGTGAAAGTATGTCACAAAATAATTTAAGAATTTTTTGAATATGTTTTTGATTTTACTATTCACACCAGGTGCTCCTAGGTGTAGAAAGGCACTTTCGCAATAAAAACACAAAGCTGAAAACAACCGGGCATCAACTTGCACTAAAAATAAAATGACTCAATCACACATTCTACCATTGGATATTCATCTAGTTCAGTTGAAGAAACAACATGCAACCATCTTCTGCTCGATGTAATCACAAATGATGTAGCCCTATCTTCACATGAAATATAAACCGCCATGATAACATTTCCCTCAAAAAAAGTAGGGTAGACCAGGTACATATTAAACACTTTGTAGATGGTTTGCATTTTTTAATGGAAAGATAGATTTAAAAAAAACAAGATCATCGTGACAATTTCATAATGCCCATACTAAAGCGCAAACACCGACACATATTTGTGCCTCATACGACATGGACAAAACTCACAATCATTTACTCCCTCTGTCCCATAATATAAGAGCGGTTTTTTACACTAGTGTAGTGTGAAAAACGCTTTTATATTATGAGACGGAGGGAGTACCAAACATATTGGTGATGCTAGTTGGGGTGCTAAATTAAAAGCAACATGCATCGTTCACCACACCAGTGTCGCAGACGGGCAAGATCAGAATAAATGATGAACACAGGCAACAAAGAGGACCACGTACCACATATGCGCACGGCTCACATGAGCGTGCCCTTTGATCACACGCACGAATCTCGCGCTAAACACACACGGGTTGTTCCTGCCAATTACAACGACATGACATGCCGGACATGAAGTCCGACGCATCCCAAGCACCTACGTACGTCCGTGCACAGATCTCCCTGCCAGCCGTATGCATTTCCCTCATTCGCTATAGCCGATGCACTCACGTAGCACGGCTACAGGAGCATGGCCGCGGCGGCCAGCAGCGACGGGCCGGCGCACGCCGCCGCTGAGGCTACGGGGGTTGCCGCCGCTGACCCCCACGCCGCGGATGCGGAAGCGTATCCCGCCCCTCCCTTCCGTGACGTCCGTCAGGCTCGCCATGCTGAGCAGAACCACGAGGAATGAGCAGACAACCAAGAAGCGTCCCATCTTCCAATCTCTCGCCTACAACTCGTCTGTACGGGGCCAGCTACTGTTACAACAATGGTGTATTTATGCATGGTCCTGAGACCTGAGCTGACCACCAAGGTTTCCTTTAGTTCATAGGATAGAAAAATCGTAGGAATAGGAAAGTCATAGAAAATGAGATGACATGTACCTCAAATTCTATGAATAGGAATAGAAAAAGAGATGCATTTTGATTCACATCATAGGATTTTTTTCATTGAGTCTAGGCTAATGTTTATTTTCCTATGAAATGTGGAGGATAGAAAAAATTCCTCCATCTCTACTCCTAATGTCTCAGTTGGTAGGTCGCGTTTCGGGTTTTATTTTCGTCCTACCTCACCCGGTCTTTTTTGGTACTTTTTTTGCTACTTCCTCTCACCTCCCACGTAGTTCCCTCCACGCCAAAAAAATCGAACCAACCAATGTTACGAGGGAGAGATGCCTCTAGGTACTCCCCTCCACGCCAAAAAAACGGACGAAAATAAACCGTTGAAAGAAAACCAGCGAAAAAAAATCCGTCTTGGACTGGCAACGTGCGAACTAGCGAGCGAGCGAGCGAAGCCTCCAGGTGCCCTCGAGCGACGCCACACCAGATCCCCTCGCCGTTGCCCTCGCCCTCGCAGCCGCCGCCGATCCCCTCTCCCATCTTCCTCCCTCAAACGCTAACCCGTCTCGCGGTGCGCCACCGCCCGCCGCGGCCGCCCCCGCCACCTCCCGCCGCGGCCGCCGCCCCAGCTCCAGCCGTGGCCGTCGCGCCCAGATCCAGCCGCGGCCGCTGCCCTGCGTGCCAACGACCCCTTCCCCCGCCGCCGCGCCACAGGTCCACTTCGCCTGCGCACCAGAGAGGACCCCGCCGCCATGCCTCCGTCTCCCCCTACTCCTCTTTTCCGCTACCTATCTCTCTCCTCTGAGCTGCGCGTCGTTCCTCTCTGCAGGTGCCGCCATGGCCGCGTCATGGAGCTCGCCGCCATGGGCTGCGTGCCCCTCCGATGATGGCCTGCCTCGCCCACGTCCAGGTCCTCTCAATCCTAATTTGGGTGTCCATTTATTTTGCGCTTGATCCTGGTTTTAGTGGGGTTTTCGTCCTCGTCGCGTGTTTCATGGTGGCCGCTAGGGTGCCACTGCCGGCCATCTGCCATCTGCTCCAGGGGCCCCCTCCAGGAACACACAGCGACTGCTAAGCCATCGTCCTGTTTTGCTTCTCCCTACACATCCTTACTAAGAGAAAGGGGCCTGCCCAGCTAGCAGCAGCTTCCTAGCTGGAAGATGCATAGCCATAACGCACGCATGGATTAGGAGCAGTTTATCACGCAGCTTGTACGCATGCCGCCGCCGCCTTTTCACCTCGTGCCTATATCGTGGCGGGTGAACAAGGGAATCTCGCTGGAGACCCTTTTGGAAGGGATCTCGGTGGCGCACTGCCGTTGCGTGTCGTTCGTCGGTATAAGCATTGCCGGACGGTCGATGTCCGCTGTACGTTTCATTAGCTATATGTTTCTGCAGTTTGATATAATGTTTTTGTGGCGTAGATCTACAAGAGATCAAGAAGGGTGATGTTCTGGATGCTGATCTCGACTAATAGTTGCCGGATGAACTATGCAATGACAACATGAATGAGGTAATTAATATCTTGATTTACTCATTTGTACAGCTAGATAAGAGTAACTTTGCAATATCGTAGTGCCCGTTGAATTGTTTTTTTAAGATAGAAAATTTTCATATCATCCATGCAGATTTGCTCGTCTATCTTAATTTCTATAATACTACTACTATTTAAAATAACAATCTTACTATTAGTCAATTCAAGGACTACTTTGCCATTTGGATGCTCTTGGGTGCAAATGTCTTATTGGACTATTAGTGGAGTCACTTGTCGATAGACTGTTTGGTACCTAATGTACTTCCATAGTTTACAACCTCTCATTAACTGTGACTGTACATTTCCAAGAATATTTTGTAATAGACACACGCCCAAAGTTTTAATAACGCACTAAGGCTCTTAGCGGCGGACATCTTCTAAATGCTATAGCAAGCTATTTAAAATAAAATGTTTAAATCTGGCCGGTCTTACTCCTGCAATACTCCTGGAATAGTACATGAGATTTAGCCACTGGACTCTCACTGAAGTGTGATTCATGCAGCTTTGTGTGCAGTTCACATTTACCTGGTGGACCATCACCAACCGGATGGAGGTGAAGCAAGTGGGCAAGTCAGGGAAATGCTCGGAAGGCTATCGAGAAGATCAACGATCTTAACCCCACGATCCTAATTTCAGTTTGTACCTCGTTGTTGGGCTGTCAGAAAAGTTTGGAGCAGGAGCAATGATATGACAATTGTGGCTAACTTTCTTGTCATTAGTCATATATGTGCTAATGGACCTTCCGGGTTCTCCATTATGTTTACCGGCCGGTTTCTCATCTGAAAAATACCCCATAGCATAGTGGACAATGCTTTTTTTGGTCAGAAGTAGTATTTCTACATGAAACTAAGTTATATATGCGTATGAGAAATGTGGCTTATCTTTTGATAATGCTTTTTTTGTTAGAAGTTGTTTTTCTACATGAAATTAAGGTATATATGCGTATGAGAAATTATATCTTTGCTTAACTCAAAAAATTGTATTTGCTCCTTTTAGCGGGAGCCTGGAGGTGATACGGTTTGTACATCATGGTTTGAATAAGATATTGTTTGTATACTGTTGAGTGAAGTATTGTATAACTACTGTAAAGTGGGTGTAGGTTTTTATTGTGCATTTTTCACAGAGGTTTGGGCGTTTGGACACAACCATATGTACAAGTTGAAGCCTTCATTTGGTATTGACTTCTTATCTTGACTCAAATTTTGAAAATTCTCTATAATACTTCCATCTGGAAGCACAAAATCTGATAGAGTTGATTCGTGTGGGAAAAATACATGAAACTTTGAAGTTTTCTCAAGAAGAACTAGCACCAAGAGCCGAGTAAACTGTAATTTTTTTGTTAAAACATCTCACTTACCTTAGTTAAAAACCAGGGTTCGAAACTATATTAGTCAGAATACAGTTCTTGTTGTCAGCTAGATTTCATTTTCTGGTAATATCATTTGTCGTTAAGAACATGCTCTTATGTTATATTTTATTTGTAAACTTTTGGCAATTTTTTCAGCAAGCATTTCTTTAGGAAACAGAGAAAATCACAGCAACTATTTGATGTTTCTCGACGCTTGAAGACAACAAGTGAAGTTGTTGCTACCATCTTACAAGCCAAAGTCATGAGAAAGGTATGCACTATGTGGCAGAGGCATGCATATGATGTGATGCCCGTTTTATTTTCATATATATCTTACGATTTAATTTCACTGCAGTTTACCTAAATCCATGTGGTAATGTCATTGGCGTACATAATATTTTATGCATACAAACATTGTTCTCTCACAACAAATGATTAGTTTCTAAATTCTAATCTTTTGGTTCTGGTTAAAGAATTACATGATGGAGGATGGAGTTGTCCTTCGAAGAATTGTTTAAAGAACTAAAAAGTAGTAACACCATGTCTTTCAAGTGCATACATAAACCTATGATAATTAGGAGATGTTTGGTAGTACAATATTTGTCCATGTGTTGTAGTAAATTTGTACAATGCAAGTCACCATAAGTCAATGTGTTTAGAATAATAAAATAGAAGAAGTTCAACTAAGGAGTTGATAGCAAGGATCATATGTGATGTTTTGTTTTAATTTGATACAAAAAATTATCTCTACAATTTGTTGATATTGAGTAATAACTGAAAACTTCTAGAGGTTTACATCTGTGAAGGTGTCTAGAAAATGGACTGTAAAATGTTTTTTATGTGGAGGCATAAAGATTAATGAGCTACTTTGTTTTTGTAAAACGGTTGTTTACTCGCCAATTTGTATAGTTAAATCCATCTATTAAGGATATATTATTGACAAGTATTATTTTTTACTTCATTCAATTTTTTAGCCGGGTGTTAAAATGTTGGGAGATTACAAAGTTCATGCTCTATTCACACATGGTGGAGGCAACCCAACAAGTTGTTGTGGGAGCCAGCAGAGAAAGGAGTCGAGGAACCCGCATCATGGGAGAGTCATCGAGGGGCATCCGGATAAAGTGAGACACTGCATTGTATATATATGGTCAGAATATATAACCATATTCTACATACAATGCACGCTGAGTATTCTTTGTTGCACATTCTTAAATATTTCACGTGAAATCTTCATGCTAACTATATACATTGCTTGTGCTGGTTGGTTATGAGCTGAAAATGAAAATTTTATTGTACTTGTTGAAGTAGCGTGCGAACGAAGCTAAAGACAACATTCCCGGTGTTGTACGGGAATATCTCAAGCGTAGCAAGTAGAATTTAGTTTGTAACAGATAATTATTTGGATCATTGCCCGTTTTGTATGTACATCGTCAAATTACATTGCAAGTGAAGCGGATTTCAATTATTTTCCAATTGTTGCGGGTTATCTTTTCTATACATGTAAGTTTCACATGCAGTATATATTATTTTGACGGGGAACTACAGACTTACTACCGGCTGAACTATATGCATTATATTTATATATGTGTAATCAGAAAACAAAGGCCCGTGGACACCGAAGAACCAGCAGTAACCAGCAGTGGAATTATATAAAATTTCTTGCGAGAGCTACACCATTCTTTTTAGTACTGACTAATTCTCATGAGTACCAATGGTGAAATTTTCAGGCCTATATACTGGATGAGATTCTCATTGCCGGCATTTTTCATGAACCTATCAAGGAGAACATTTCAATACTAATTGCAGCACATGTTTTCTCACCACCGGCTAGCAAGAAGAGAGTATGATTTTCTAATGCTCAGTGTTGTAAGCTTGATTCACGAGGAGCTTCTCAATGTTGTACATGTTGTTTGTGAGTAACAGAAATAAATCATTTCCTGGAATCAGACGCTATATTTTCTGTGGGAATTAAACCATTTCCTGGAATCAGACGCTATATTTTCTGTGGGAATTCGTTGACACAGTTCCTTACAACACTGAGAATCTTTGAAGTGGGCAAACCGCTCTATGTAATTCTATCACCCATTCTGATTTTGAGACAAGTATATCAGTTATCTTTTTCCTTCTAGCAAGGTACCATATACATGTTTTCAAATTCTCCTTTGCCTTCCAGATCAACCAAATAGGCATCTTTTTGACAAATGGAGGGAATTCATTTGTCAATATAAATAGATTTCTTCAGTATAAGCAAATGAACAGTGCGATGAAGTTAACAGCTCTCTATCCTTATTCCTCTTATTCATTGTGTATTTCCCCGTTTTATACATGTAACAATGATGAATGATGATGAACTTAGACTTGGTGTAAGGAGAGTCATTCTGTTTCCTTGAACAAAACAGCCCTCTATCCTTATTTATCCAAAAAGCTTTCAGACGGTACTCACACCATATGATTCCTTGAAGTATAGAAGTATTTTTTTCACATCTGTTACAATCCAATATTTGTTAGTTAATCATATTATTTATATTCGCAAGTAGTATAAAATTGCCTCAAAATTGGTAATATGATTTCGGATTATACATTATATGCCGACAAGGAGGTTAATGGTGCTCAATAAACTAGCAGTATGAAATAACCCTGCATATATTTGTTGATTTTTATTTTGAGCCTTTCAATTCAACTAAAAAAATTTATTTGTACAATATTTACTGACTTTTACCTCTTGTTTTGCAGGCTATCTGGAATGATTGCATGTATTAATGAAGTAGTCCACGTTAGGTGGATTGGCTCAAAATGGAGAAGCATGATTGTATTAAGCATTTAAGCTCTAAGCAATTTAGAATGTCAATGTCTTGGGGCTCCCTTGCAATATTTCAGAGAACTATATTTTTCCAGACATTTTATATTGCCTCATGATATTTGGGGGATCTGATTAGGTATTGTTTCTCTATATATCTATCTATCTCTCTATTTTAGTTGCTAATAGAATAATGAACAATTGATAGGACTAATCTTATAGACTTGTGTTCTCCTCAATCCGACTGTGTATTTTCCAAGTTTTGTGCTAAAACGGGAAAAAACATATGTTTTAAACTTGCGACAACATATTCTCTGTGCAAATTTTAGCCTTGTTGTTCACAATTGATGCTGCCTGTGATTCACACTTATATTTGAGCTTAAAGTCTGAGTGTATACTGAATTAGGCTTTCCTTTCGGTCGGTTTATGTCAGAGTTCACACTACAACACACATTTCCTTTTGAGTCTTATGTGAGTTACTTTTGAACCGACACACCAAATCAGGCGTTACACCGCTCAAACAAACTAGAAGAAAGTCATCAATGGATTTATCACAATATTATAAAAATCAGAACAAATGTATACACAATTTTTTAACAATAAATGTTATCAAAGATTGATGTATTTACCTCTTCCAAGATAGGTAACATGTTCTAGAAGATGTGTTTTGTTGCAGTAGTACGTAAATGGTGAATTGCATGTTCTAGAATATAGGCTTTTGCATATTGCAATCAAGTTCTTTTTTTATGGAATTGAGTTTCTGGTTGTAACTTGTTCGAACATTTGTTTAAAGGGAACAAAATACTCCATGTGTTTGTCTTCAATTAATGGATAATAACAATACACTTGCTTTTGTGAGATGGTATCTTAAGCATAAATAATAAAGGCATTCAAGTGTTATTATCATTTGTAATGCAGAGCACAATAAAGAGTTCAATGTTTTTGTAGCCCCTTCTTTATTTTGTGAATCAGATATGATAGGTCTTTCTATTATACGGTCGATTTTTTATCGAAATACATTGTAAGTGAAGGGGATTTTAAATCATTTTTTTGTGTTATTGGCTATCTTTTCTGTCCATATTAAATTCGATATGAAACGAGTACAAATTGTACAAAGCCCGTGGCAACGCATGGGCAGCCTACTAGTAGAAATAGGATTTCATTCCTACAAACCAGAGAGCTCTAAAGAAATTTTTTCTATAGAAATCCTATCCTATGAAATTTCTACAAGATTCCTCTAAACCAAAAAAGGCCCAAACGTGTTTTTCTGTTTTTCGAGGACCGCCAAATGTGTTGACCGCTCCACCAGGAGCCCACGGCCGATTGGTCCGGTGCTTGTTATCCTGGTGTAGAGTTGACATTATCATTTTTCTAGTCTTGTTTAGACGAGGAATCTCTTATCTTGCTTCACTTAAATAGAGGAAACTGATTTGAAATGCCTTCATATAACATTTGCGCGTGATGAGTGGAGGACGGCGCGGCCGTTCAGAGGTTTGATCATTGCGCCTGTCTCTTCCAGGTTGGCAACTGGTCTTTCTAGGAGGTTTTCTCTTTTTTTTTTCTCTGACATAACTTTCGATCTGTTCATCATACCATGGCAGTATAAAGAACATAGAAATAATAAAATTTACATCCAGCCATCCATGTTCGTTCACAATTTAACAACGACTACAAACAATGTAGCAAGTCAAAGATGCACCGCCGTCATCACCCCTTCTTTATCGGAGCCGGACAAAATTTATTGTGATAGACAGTCGGCAAGTCGTCATGTTAAGACCACGCGGGACAAACGCATCAAAATAGCAACCGTCGCCGATGAAGAGAAGTATAGATTGAAAAGATCCAATAGGTAGACACACGAACGAAGAAGAACAAGGGCCACGGTCCCTCCCGCCGGACACAAAAAATCTAAACAAACACTAAACAACTAGAAACGGAGCAAGATCCATCCCGCCGGCAAGGGCCATGGTCCACCGCGCCTGCATGGCCCTTAGGCCACCGGAGATGAGGCAGACCGGCGGCGGTACCAACGGAAGTTTCAGGCTAACAATGAGGCTTTGGGGTTTGTCTCGGAAACTTTGGGTATAAATGTAGATGCATTTTTGTAATTTGTATATGCAATTGATTCCCACCGTAACTTAAACGTGCACCACTTTTATTAGTGTGTTTTGTTATGTTATGATCCAAATTCATGTATAAAGATAAAGACTAACTTCTGACGAGCGGTCGGAGCGAGGCCCGTTGTCGGTAGGCTGGGCCGAAGCGGACGCACGGGATAAGTTGAACAATTGTAAATCCCCAGAATTGGTAACCTCCCCCATAGTGAAGATTTGTTGGTTTCCCCTTCGTGTTGGAGGGTTTTCCACGTTAATTTTTTGTTTCCATGTGTTTGATTTCGTTCTTCATCGTGTTTGATTGTGTGTCGTATCTCTATCACGTTTGCCCTAATGACTCAAGTATTGTACTCTTGAATGTCTTGTAGGACGTCAAAATATGAAAATCATCATCTAGATTTTTTAAGTGCAATATGTCCAGGTCCAGACAACCAATTCAACACTTGAATGGTCTGATGAATGCATATACTCCCTCTGTCTCGGTTTATAGAGCGTGTGCGTAGTTTTAGGTCATCAATTTGACTAACTAAATATGAGTTATATGTCACCAAAAGTATATCATTAGATTCTTAAATGGATATAGTTTCTAAACATATATTTTTCATCCAATATGATACATATTTAGCTAGTTAAATTGTCAATCTAGAACGATGCGCTTATAAACCGAGACGGAGGAAGTATTGTGCCTCGCATGACCTTTGCACTTCGGAACTCGGACGACGATTTTAAGAATTCAATAACCTACAGACTACAGTGAACTACAGTACACTTTGGTCTGAATCTTTTGCTACAGATCACTCCGCAATCGGCGCCGCATCATGTGGAATTGTTTGTGAAGTTGGGAGTTCCACCCCGATAAAAGAAGGGACTGTCTATCCTACATCCGGATGAAATCTAATTCGTTTTCAGCCATATTTTTCAGCCAACTAAAGGATGACAAGTGTCATATGTCTTGTGTCCCTGTTCCTTTGTTCTTTCTACCCCGCAAATTGCCTCTGCCCCGCAAATCACTTCTAAACAGGTCCATACACTAAACTATAAACGGTACACGCTCTGAGCAATTCAAACCCGTACAGAAAGCAGCTAAAAGGGTTAAAATCTAACAAAAGGTGGACTAAGCTAACTACAGGAGGATGAAAAGGACCAAAACTGATGGCATCTAACCACAAGCCGAATTACAGAAAAATTACAGTTGCTGCTGCTGTGAATCAACTATACAAAGGCCCAAAATTACACTAATAATTACAGTGTAAAAACCATGGAAATACACAGTAATTCCACTAAAAATGCCACTTGCAAATACAGAGCAAAAATTCACTAGAAGTACACTGTAAACCCACTAACATTTACAGTGTAAATTCCACTAACAATTACAGTGTAAATTTCATTGAAAATGCACAGTAATTACACTAAAAGTACACTGTAAATACCACTTAAAACACACAAAAGAATTACACTGCAATTCCACTGAGAAAGTGCTAAATTTACCCCAGAGAAGCGGCACCAGATAGGGCGATTCCTCCATGATCTAGAGTTCTAGACACAAACATGGCTGGAGA
>NC_041384.1:572139232-572225269 GCF_002162155.2 Triticum dicoccoides | reverse complement strand
CTCCTGTGCATTCATCACCTCATGTCGTCTCTCTCCTGCCTGAACAAATCTGGAAGAAAGAACATACCTCTAGCTAGTGAATCATTACATAGGATAAGTTAAGCACAAAATCTACACAGATCGAAAATAAGAACATAATCACAGAAAAGCATGAAACAGGAGAAACCCTAGGAACAACTAGGATATGGTCGCATGAACTAGTTGTCTATGATCACAGGAAAACTGAAAACTACATGCCCAGATCATAGATTTCTGGATTTGCAAAAATAAACACACTACAGGGATCAAAACATGCTCAGGAAGCTAGCAATTCCATTTTGGGAAAACTAGTTAAAAACATAAAAGGGGGAGGATTGCTCCAGTTGAGAGAAAATATGACTATTTTCACACCCTTTGGAAACTGAAAAACCAAACACTGTTAAGACACTTTAATCTACTTGTTTTAGACACTTTCTACCTGTTCTTAAATAGTTGTGATTGAATGACTAAATTTAAGTAACTTTAGAAGTGTAAACTACTATGATCGGATGCTTGCTTACACTGAATATTGACATGCATTAACATGAGCACTAAAAATTGAAATTAACAGGAAAAAGGACAAACACAATCAGGCTAAAAACATTCACACTAGAAGGCACTCACACAAGTAGCAACAAACAAAAAGAATCTATAAAAATGATTACATATTTACAGTTCAGAACTAAAAGGAGAAATTTGTGACTGTTAGATCAAATTACTGGGACCTTCTCTGCAAAATTACTCTACACTTATTTACAGTTCAAAACGGAATACTTGTTTGCATTAATAGATAATTTACTCAAAATATTGAGTGCAGGTGCCTACAATCAAACCAAATGCAATGAAATCCAACATCAAAGGACATGCGATGTACCTCAATGAAGATGAAGTTGATTTCCTTAACATATGGCTTTCTAGTAGCAGAAAACAATCCTGAAAACAAAAAATGTTATCAAAAACATGCTTTCTTTAACTAGAGTCTTGACAAATAACAGTGGATCATACTCTTTTACTGAGCTACTTCAGGTGGTTCATACCGCTTTTAAACGGACCCACACCAAGATGTTATTGGATCCACACCCCAACTCTTTTCAACCCACACAGGCAAAGCAGCGAGAAAGGAGAAAAAGAACCCAGGCAATACTTTTCCATCTCTAATCTACTAACCACACACAATTAAAATGAAAATGGCAAAAACCACTAAAATTACACTATAAAATCAACTAAAATTACACTAAGATTTACACTTTAAATACCGCTGTAACTCCAGTTTGAATCCACTGTAAAATCTACTACACTAAGAAAAACACTGAAAATACGGTAGGAATTACAGTGTAAATCCAGTAGGAATTATAGTATAAATCTACCTAAAATTACACTGTAATTCTACCTAGATTTACAATGTAAAATCGACCTGGAATTACATTGTAAATATAGTAGGAATTACAGTGTAAATCCAGTAGGAATTACAGTGTAAATACCTAGATTTACACTGTAAAATCGACCTAGAATTATAGTGTAAATATAGTAGGAATTACAGTGTAAATTCACTTAGAATTTCACTGTAAATCTACCTAGAATTACACTATAAGAATTGCAGTTTTGAACAAGCCAACAAAAATGAACACTAACCAACAGTAAGGAAGTGCTAAAATTACTGTGTAAACTACTTTGTAATTTAGTGTGTGAACCCGCTAAGAATTACTATGTAAGACCAATTAACATACAGTGTAATTCCACTGGGCATTACAGAGCAAAATCAACAAATAATTACACTACAACCCATCAGGGACTACAGTCAAACAACTGGAAGAGGACATGACCAGAAATAAATCCACTTCATCATAGCAGCACATGCCCTGAGCGGGTACATACCCCATCTTTATCAGAGCCAGACTAGAAAAAAGCAGCTAAAAAGCATAGCCTAAGACTTTCTCGAAATCATGATCATCCATTTGACGTTCCTGCAGTTAACAGATGAAACAAATGAATGAACTAGAAAACCGGAACAAATAAGCTACCAAACAAGAAATAAAAGAAATAAAAAATCAAATTAGAAATATAACCTCCGAATCTTGAAAAGGATCATCCTCAGCAAAATCATTGGGGACAAAAGGATCCCCATCTGAATCATCATAATCTTGAACACAAGCAGCAGAAGTGCCCTTATCAAAAGCCTTCATGAGTCTCCCCATACTTTAATCTATAACCTAAATATATACAAACACAAAGAAAAGGACAAAATGTCTGAGATGAAATAGGAAAAGGGATAAAACATAACAAAAATATAAAGAAGAAATGCATTGATAGCATTTACAATCTACATCTCTTTTATTTCACTACATAACCCACTAGTGAAGAAATCCCATACGAATTACAGTGGAAACCAACTGAGACTTACATTGTAAATACATTGTAATCACCCACTAAGAAAATACACTGGAATTCCGATGAAGATTACAGTGTACATCCGAATATAATTATACTCTAAATCCTCAAGAAAATACACTGGAATCAGATGCATCACAAGAACATACAAACTAGTGGTGCATCACAAGAACAGTCACAATTCCTCTGCTACTCAATTAAAGTGTAAATTACACTGAATTTACACAATAAAACCAGCTATGAATTACACTGTAAATTTGCTGACAAATACACAGTAAATCCAAAACGCAATTCCACTATAAAAATTCAAGTGAATTACACTGTAATTCCACTAGCGAATACAGTGCAAATTCATGGCAATTACACTGTAAATCAGCTATCAAATTACACTGTACATCACTGACAAATACACTGTAATTCCACTAACAAATACAGTGCAACCCCACTGACAAAAATACACTGCAATTAGGATATATACACTATTATTCCACTAGCAAATATAGTGCAAATACACTGAAATTACACTGTAAAATAACCGGGGATTACACTACAAATTGCTTTGGATTTACACTACAAATATACTACCTATCCACAAGAAAATTACACTGGAAATCCAATACGGATTACAGTGAAAATCAATGAAAATCCAGTATGAATTACACTGAAAATCACTCTAAAAAACAATGGGGATTGCACTATAAATCCAAAATAGAAATTACAGAGTAAACCACATACCCACTAAACGATACCAGTGAAGAGAAATGGTCTAGGGATTAAAGGCCAGGGAACAGAATACATCCGTTCGAATTGACTGAATACATCAGAGTACTACAACTAAGCAAGCCAGCCTCACATGAACAACTCGGACTCCAACATCCAATCAATTATAGATCAGCACATCGAACTAACACACATCCCAGCTACGGCAGCTACCGCGCTTAGCAAAACAATCAAACGCATCCCAGAAACAGTGCAACCTAAACAAATCTACACGGAAAAAAGCTGCGGGGGATGGATACAATCATCAAATTTGACCGACAAAACCAACTCCCTACCTAACAGATCACAAGAACAACAAAAAGGATCGAGCGGTGAGGCGGAGCTCCAAATCGCCATGGCTATCTCTCTCTCGCTCGACTCTGTTCGGGGTTGCGTGTTCGGCTGGGAGGAGGGCGACAGTGTCAACCACACAGACACGCGGGTTGCGATGGAAAAAATAACGGGTCAACCACACGGACCCGATAAGAAAAACGAGACAAATAACGGGTCACACACACGAATCTCCACGCACAGATCTTAGGGCATAGAAAACGGATGAAGGCGAATTGTTTTCATCCGCATGTAAATTAGCAGATCCGTAAGAGAATCAGGATGCCGGGAGCAGCGTCTGCCGGAGAATTTGGTACAGAGCTCTGAGATATCCCTTGTGCTGTTCTTCCTCCGGCAGCCTCAGCATGCTCGCCACCTCCTCGAACTTCTCCCGAGCCAGGACCACCTCTGCCGGCGACGCCACGGCGGACACCGAACCCGGCAACACCCTGACGTCCATGTGGAGCTCCGGCGGCGACAGCGCCCACTGCATCGCCCAGATGCAGAGGGGCCGCATGTAGTGTAGCGACCGGTACCCGCTGCCGCCGTCGGCCGTCCACGCCTCCGGCATCTGGAACGCGTACCCGAACCCGTCCCTGTCCCACCCGGCGTCGTGCGCGCCCTTCGCCGTCCGGAACGCCGCCTCCGTCATGCCCTCGTGGACCATGGCGGCGGCCACGGCGTAGGTGACCCCGGGCCACACCTCCCTGGATTGTATCGAGGACGCGTCCACGGCGCCGTCCGGCCGCATCCCGTTCACGGCGCCCACCGTGCCGCCCTGCACCCGCATCACGTTGTAGTCCAGCACCGTCGCCAGCGCGCTGCGTGCCTTCTCCTCCTCGATGATCGGCTCCAGCCCGCACGCGCGCGCGTACCACTGCCCGGCGAGCTGGTCGGCCATGATGGACTTGCTGTTCGTGCTGCCGCTGTTATCGTAGTCGAAGTAGGCGCCGTTCCAGAGCTCGCCGTCGTACACGCGCCGCGCCCGCCCGTACCGCTCGAGGAAGTACCCCTCGGAGCCGCGGTCGCCGACGACGCGCGCCATGGCGGCGGCCGCCTGGAGGGCCGCGACCCAGAGGCCGCCGGTGTAGGCGCTGACGCCGGAGACGGACCAGAAGTCGTAGGTCTGGTCGGGGCGGCCCTCGTTCTCCACCATGCCGTCCCCGTCGCGGTCGAACTGGTGCATGTACGCCATGGCCAGGTAAACCGCGGGCCACACGGCGGCCGCGAACGCGGCGTCCCCGGTGGCCGCGACGTCGCGGTAGACCTGGAGGACGAACTTGGGGTTGAGGTCCTTCCAGCGCGCCGGGTCGTGGATCATGTAGGCGTTGAGCTGGAACCAGGGGTCGCGCAGGCCGACGTCGTGCGGCACGGCGCCGAGGACCTTGCGCGGGACGGTGGCGCCGTCGAGGGTGCGCATGGGGCGCGGGTCGTGGTGGAGGACGGCCCTGGCGAAGTCGCGCTGGAGGCCCAGCTCGATCTCCGGGAAGAGGGAGAGCAGCGCGAAGGAGGCGTAGAAGTGGACGTCGTACGTGTTCCACAGGTGGTACTCCATCCCCTCCAGGTACAGGAACCGCCCCACGCTCTCCTCGCCGTCGCCGAGCAGCGCCGTGCCGAACGCTGACGATGCTTCCAGCCGCTCCTCCGCCGCGCCATTGCGCGCAGGATGCCGTCCGCTGCAGGATCACCTGGACGGAACCCGTCTAGAGAGAAGGACTCCGTCGTCGACCCGTGCTTTGAGTTTGAGGAAGCAAAGCTGGTCTTCTTCGGAGGCAGCCCATCTGTGTGACAATGAAAAGTTAAGATTTTGGGCCATTGTCCAAGATAAACATGTGACCTCAGAGTTCAGTTGGATCAGTGTTAATTGCCTGTCCAAATTGTGCCTCCAGCGTTGAGATAGTAAAGCTCGTTGAACAGCGCAACCGGGTACCTGAAAAAGAATCGTGTCACCACCTGATCTAGAACCCAAATCATGATCAAGTCGATACAACTTTTTTTCATCTAATGGCACAAGTCAGTACAGAAATTAGTCAGTGATCAGTTCAGTAATTAGTCGGTTTAATGGAGAAAATATATTGGTGATTGACCCTGAGCTTGGTCTGAATTTCTCACCATTCAGGCAGCCTCTTGTCATGCAGAACAGGCCTCTGCCACTCCTCGATCAGAGACTCCCACTTCATGTGTTCTACATGCAAACACAACACAAGAATGCTTTAAGAAATCTTAATCCTAAGAGGGATTTCAGAAATCTTCACCGGCCAATGATCCTTGGAAATCTCACCGAGAAGGGCGTCGTGGGCCAATTGTTCAGCGGCCGCGTCCCTATCCAGGCCGAGGAACTTGGTGTACCTCCGGTGGTAGGTTCTCCCGGCGGGGAACTTCACCTCGGGACACGACCACGAGAGCGCGAACGACACCGCACGCGTGCCTCCCGCCGGCACCGTCGTCGTCGCCGCGACCGCCGCCCCGATGGACGATCCAGGCCTCGACGACGCCGACGCTCTGGGCGCCCCGCCGAAGGCGCCGCGGTTCTTGGCCTCCTCCCACATGTCCTTGGCCGTGAACTGCTCGCCGCCGGGAACGGACGGGCCCATCGCGAAGGACGGGCAGCAGGTGACGCGGACACCGCCGGTCTCCTGAGACGCAATCGCGAACGTCACCGGAGGGTGCCCGTCCGCTGTCCTGTGGTGGAGGAGGACGCCATGGACGCCGTCTCGCGCTCTGCACGCACCAAGGAAAGAAAGACATGCTCATTGTCAGAGAGATTTGCTGTCTGTTAACACATCGCCTCAGACGAATCTGTCGCGGCCGTTACTTCATCCTGGAGTTGGTGTGATTCCCGGTCAGTTCCGATTTTCCACCCACGGAATTCTACACGGATGAACAAGGAAATTAAGGCCGAATCCTTGCTGCAAAGTACAGAGATGTTGTGTACTTGTGTCAGTTGTGAAGAGCAGAGTGTTGGCTTGCACT
The DNA here is from genome assembly GCF_002162155.2 of Triticum dicoccoides. NCBI lineage: Eukaryota > Viridiplantae > Streptophyta > Magnoliopsida > Poales > Poaceae > Triticum > Triticum dicoccoides. Next base: position 572,218,801 of record NC_041384.1, on the reverse strand, counting down.
TACTGCCCATGTGAAGAGCAATGTGACATCTGCGGGTGTGCTCCCTGAATTTTGTACCTGGTGCAAGCATCGAAGGTTTTAAGGTAAGGTAAGCGCTGAACAACAACTAATGTGGGATGATTGGATTAGTTTTCTGAAGAAGGAAATGTACCGTAAAAGTGAAAACCGCAACCGGGAAGCTGCTTTCTTTGTAGTTGTGAGGGATGAAGGGTGATATCTGACGGCAGGTGATCTTGATTTCAAGGTCAGGCTCACCTACATTGCAGTTATGGAACATAGATTAGTAGGTTCTGCCAGACAAAGCTAATCGACACAAATATCTCTGTCAGGTAAATTGGCACTGATGTACTGTCAGTCAGAATTGTACCATCATAGACAGTCCAGGATCTTGGGAACAAGCCATGGTAAGTGCAATTCTTCTCTCTCAGTTTCCAGTCCCAAGATCCGATACCGGCTTTATCAATTCCCCTGTAAATTTGCAGAGTAATGGGTATCTCGGGCTGGCATAATCAGATGAATGAAATGCAGGTGAACTTGTTACGCTTTCACTGCTTACTTCAGGACATCGGCCTTCGGTGCCGACAGCACCGTGGAGTAGCTCTTCCCGCCGGGACGCGAAACGAATGCCTAGACAAGTAAAAGTATTGAAACATAAGACGTTTTCCCACGGTTAATTGAGCATTGCAAGTCATGAAAGCAAGTGTAAATTTATTACGGAGAACTGGTTGGCCAGGATAGGCTTCTCTTCAAACATCCTGGGGAATATTTGGAAATGCTGGAAGTACCCTCTGTAGCTTCTCCCTATGCTTCCTGCACTGAAAAAAGAAGACGAGAAATGTGCTTTGAATACAAGTGCCATCTGAAGTTCAGTTAGCTGCATGAATGTGACAACCAAGGCAAAGTTTCAGGGTAAAATCAAGGCCAGAAACAACGGAAGTACTTGCCCTAGTGCGCCGAGGGGTACCCCGCGGTAGCAGTTGTCCATCCATTTCCTGAAAGGATCATAGACCGAAGCCTTGGCAGAAAAACAAGATAATGATTGTTCAGCAATTTCACTGAGTACTGACTAAGCAGAATAATTTGCACCGACAATTTTAACAGCAGGTGCATGCTAGTGGACAGATTAGCTGAATGTTAAATGACAGAAGAGTGACTCACTTGGCCTTTCGCGCTTTCTTGGACGTATAGTCGAAGCATTTTGGCAATAAAGGGCACCTACAGCACAACCAGGATCATGGTCAGCATTCTTGGCTCTAAACGCGAAAGCCAAAAGCTACGGTCCGTGTTCATATGCTTACTTACCATTGTCATGAGATCATTCATGGTCATGCTAAACTTAGCAACCTTCTTGCCTTCATCATCGAATTTCCTCTGCCAAGTTCTTGCTGGTGGCTGAGCACAGTCGACGTGCAAGTATGCCTGAAGTAAAAACAACCATGTCAGACCAGTTTACTTGCTCACGACATATAAGATACTTCCTCTGTCTCAAAATAAGTGTCTCTGATTTAGTACAAGTTATACTAAATCAGTGAACGGAGGGCTTATAACGGATTGAAACAATCAGCGGCATCTTAATTAGAAAATCATCGAAAAATACAATTGGTCACAAGTTGAAAATCCTAGAGGAGAAGAACATTGAGCTCCACTTGAAAAGTACATTCAGTCGAGTAATTTGCACCATATTAAGGGGTAGCAAAAGAACTAGAAGTGCTGTTGCAGGAGATACCTCTGTTCGCTCTGACTCTGAACTTGCCATCTTCAGAAACCGATGAAGGAGCTAGTTCCATTGGAATAAAAATACACACGATCAACAACCAGAAGAACGGTATTTTACTCAATCAAACAAACATAAAACAAACCAAGCATCTACTCCCTCCGTTCTAAATTACTCGTCATAAAAATAAATGTATCTAGAACTAAAATACATCTAGATACATCCATACCCGCGACAAGTAATTCGGAACGGAGGGAGTATGTATGCACTGAGAGCAACCTACACAAGAGGAGGAGACAAAATACCTGAACCTGAAATGCTCAGCTCTTTCAGGGGCTACTCAAGTTTGCTGTTTATATAACTCATTCGAGAGCAAGATGACGAAAATGAAGAAGCAGCCGTCCGAGCTGACGAAAATGAAGAAGCAGCCGTGCGAGCTGACTAGACCGATGAAGAAGATGACTAGACGGATGGGGTGGCGTCAGATTAGATATTTTGGGTTGTTTGTAGGTGCGTGGAGAAAAGTAGGCACATCACTGTCGTCAATAATGAGTTCACTATTCATGCTCCCAATCACGATCCTCACTGACAAAAATCTTTTCGAATGATCAACCATATAGTTGTGCAGTTTCAGATTGTAAAATGGACCTGGTTCCCGCATCATGTCACAAGGGACAATTTTTTTGCCGATACAGCTAGTTATTCCCTCCGTTACTAAATATTTGTCTTTTTAGAGATTTCAAATGAACTACCACATACGGATGTATATAGACATATTTTAGAGTGTAGATTCACTCATTTTGCTTCGTATGTAGTCACTTGTTGAAATCTCTATAAAAACAAATATTTAAGAACAAAGGGAGTAATTATTACTAGAGGCCCTTCATGATGTGTGCCACACACTAGTGGTGTTTCTTGACCTGTACAATCAAAATTGCAGCCGGGGTCTGGACAATGAGTATGTTCTATGTTGTACATTTTTGTAATCCACTGGCTGGCGGCTTGGCGCACAGGGCTCCATAGGATAAAGTAGCTAAAATTATTGCAGTACAAAAATGATTTTCTGTTAAAGTGTCGCTTTTCCTACCTCCATGTTTAGCGCTTGGCAGCCACTGCCCACTAGTAGCAGCCAGTTGTTGACTTCCAAGTTCAAAGTTTCTTTCTTGTTGACTTCCGGCCATATATTAAAAGTCAAGCGATCCTTACTGGAGCATTATTTAAAAACAAAAACTACACACAGATCCTTAAGACTAGCCACAATGGATAGTAACATAGAGTAGTAATATGCATATGTTACTAGTCTATGTTACTGACTCTATACTGGAGAGTAACATATGTGTGGTAACATGTAATACATTATTTATTAGACTATAGACTCGTCTTGCCTTGATATGTGTGATGTTACTCATACTACTAGTAACTAGCTATGTTACCACATGCATCTCTTTCTCCATTTATTGTTTGCCACATCATCTATTTTATCTAGATATGTGTGATGTTACTACCTATGTTACTTTCATTGTGGGTAGTCTAAGAAAATGAATGTCATTTTTAGCGCGCACTCGTCCATGGTGCACGATGAGTAAAGCTTGTTACCGTCTTTAGACCTATGAGTAAAATCTATCAAGGATTCAAGGGGATTCAACTTCCGCTTTTTGTGAAAGTGTGGATCGGGATCTCCTCTAGCTCTTCCTAAAGTTTGGACAACATTGGTTAGCTACGGACAGAGATCTCCTAAAAAATAGAGGAGAGATGAATGAAGCCGTCATCTTCCTCGTGGGATGAAGGTGGACTTAGGTATGTGACACTAAAAATCCAACCGTTATGCACATAGTTTGCATATCCCGGAGAGTCCGGATTGCCGCGGAGGTTCTATGCATGCTACAGCTCTGGAGTTGCATGATTCTAAATACCCCAGAGGCTGACCAGAGGTAGCCTGATTGTTCTAGACCCCGGAGCTTTCCAGGATGGCATCTATACATGCTCTACGCTTTTCAGAGAGTTGCAACTTGGGATTTGCAAGCTCCAGGACAACCCGAAGGCTGGCCAGATGTTTCGGGCCCTGGACCTCTGTCCCATATTAAGTGTTGCTCAAACGTATGTATCTGAGGGAAAACGAAACATGGGATTTATAAAATCTATCTCTTACTTTGGGTGAGTTTTGTTGATGCAATATATGTGTGTAAGTGAGTAGATTTCCACCTCTTCCTCCAAAGCGCATGACAGTATGACTTTCCTAATGACCGAAACAAGTCGAAAATCATTGGGATGTGTCTCTTTTAACATTATTATGAATAGGGGCCTCCCACAATGCTTGCTTGGCTTCAGATGATCCAATACATTGTTTATAGACTCAAGCACATAGTGACATCACTAATCATTAACACCAAAACCACTTACAATGTGTTTGGCAATATTGGAAGAGGGATGTGAGTTTAGAGCAAGGAGTTGTAATGGGATTAAACATGGGATGAGTTGTTTGATTCACGGAAATATGGGATGAGTCGTTTTATTCATAATCTCTATATGACGCCTGATAGGAATTATGTGTGGAGATCTGAGCCAAAGGGGCTAGATAAGAGAAGATAATGTAAGTTATGATGAACTCACCAAAACAATTCCCTTTCAACTCCCACCCCCTCACTTGCTAATAAAATGGTGGGAGTTCGAATATAAATTCCCATGTCTAATCCGTTCTAATTATAAACCCCCCTGACAAAACGACGGACTTAAAGTAGCGTACCTCATCAATTCTCATGCTCTACCTCTAATTACCCCAACCATCGAGCTCCACCATCGGTGTCATCTCTCCAACTCATGTTGTTGTGATTGCTTATTTATTGGTAGATAACAATGCCACAGACTATCTAACACCTTCCATGAACTATACTTATGTTATTTGATTCCTAGCATTAGACCTTTCATGAAGTATATGTATGTTGTTTGATTGCCAGAACCAGACCTTTCATAAAGTATACATATTTTCCTTTTTAAGGGTATCATATTTTGCTTGACTGTGCATCAGGGTTATGTTCTGATGTCAGTGATCCTCTTCTTCACGCGAAGCAAGCACTTCTTCACATCATCATCCAAGAGGTTGATGTCTTGCAACATGATTCTCGACTCCTCCATCTCTCTTGCTAGCCGCAACTTCTCTTTCTCGAGCTTAAGAGCATGCATTGTCACCGTTTGGTCAAGATCCCATTTGGCAACCTTCTCTTGCCTCTCCAATTTCATTGTGTTCTTCTTCAAGATCAACCTCTCCTGGTCGAACTCCATCTTCTCCCTTTGCACGACAATGAACATCTTGTACCTTTCCTCATTCTTCACCTCCTTAGTGAAGGAAATATGCCCTAGAGGCAATAATAAAGTTATTATTTATTTACTTATATCATGATAAATGTTTATTATTCATGCTAAACTTGATACATGTGTGAATACATAGACAAACAGAGTGTCACTAGTATGCCTCTACTTGACTAGCTCGTTGAATCAAAGATGGTTAAGTTTCCTAGCCATAGCCATAAGTTGTCATTTGATTAACGGGATCACATCATTAGAGAATGATGTGATTGACTTGACCCATTCCGTTAGCTTAGCACTTGATCGTTTAGTATGTTGCTATTGCTTTCTTCATGACTTATACATGTTCCTATGACTATGAGATTATGCAACTCCCATTTACCGGAGGAACACTTTGTGTGCTACCAAACGTCACAACGTAACTGGGTGATTATAAAGGTGCTCTACAGGTGTCCCCGAAGGTACTTGTTGAGTTGGCGTATTTCGAGATTAGGATTTGTCACTCTGATTGTCGGAGAGGTATCTCTGGGCCCACTCGGTAATGCACATCACTATAAGCCTTGCAAGCATTGTAACTAATGCGTTAGTTGCGGGATGATGTATTACGAAACGAGTAAAGAGACTTGCCGGTAACGAGATTGAACTAGGTATTGAAATACCGATGATCGAATCTCGGGCAAGTAACATACCGATGACAAAGGGAACAACATATGTTGTTATGCGGTTTGACTGATAAAGATCTTCGTAGAATATGTGGGAGCCAATATGAGCATCCAGGTTCCACTATTGGTTATTGACCAGAGATGTGTCTCGGTCATGTCTACATAGTTCTCGAACCCGTAGGGTCCGCACGCTTAAAGTTCGGTGATGATCGGTATTATGAGTTTATGTGATTTGATGTACCGAAGGTAGTTCGGAGTCCCGAATATGATCACGGACATGGCGAGGAGTCTTGAAATGGTCGAGACGTAAAGATCGATATATTGGAAGTCTATATTCGGACATTGGAAAGGTTCCGAGTGATTCGGGTATTTTTCGGAGTACCGGGGAGTTACGAGAATTCGTCCGGGGAGTCAATGGGCCTTAATGGGCGTTAGTGGGAAGGAGAGGCAACAGCCAGGAGGTGGCGCACGCCCCTCCCAAGCCCAGTCCAAATTGGACAAGGGGTTTGGGGCGCGGCCCCCCTCTCCCTTCCTTCTCCACTCCTCCTCCTTTCCCCCTTCTCCTAGTTTGACTAGGAAAGGAGAAAACCTACTCCTACTAGGAGTAGGAATCCTACTCCCTTGGTGCGCCCCTCCTCCTCCCTCCCTCCTTTATATATGGGGGCAGGGGGGCACCCCAAGACAACAATTGATCATTGATCTCTTAGCCGTGTGCGGTGCCCCCCTCCATCATAATCCACCTCGATCATATTGTAGCGGTGCTTAGGTGAAGCCCTGCGTCGGTAGCATCATCATCACTGTCACCACGCTGTCATGCTGACGAAACTCTCCTGTGAAGCTTTGCTGGATCGGAGCTCGCGGGACGTCATCAAGTTGAACGTGTGCAGAACTCGGAGGTGCCGTGCGTTTGGTACTTGGATCGATCGGATCGTGAAGACGTATGACTACATCAACCGCGTTGTGCTAACGCTTCCGCATTCGGTCTACGAGGGTACATAGACACACTCTCCCCTCTCGTTGCTATGCATCCCCATGATCCTATGTGTGCGTAGGAATTTTTTGAAATTACTACATTCCCCAACAGTGGCATCCGAGCCAGGTTTATGCGTAGATGTTATATGCACGATTAGAACATGTTGACACACGAACACGTCATGTGTACCCTCGACGCCGGGGGTGACGAACCGCAGCTCACTTCGAAGGAGACCCGACCGACAGCGCGGTACGCAAGACAGTCAGCGGGCGCTTTTGAAGACCCGAAACCCCACACGCCCGGGAGGGACCCCGTCAGGGAGTGCAACGGCTATGGGCTGCCCTAGGTCGATTCGCTCGCCCCTAGAGCCTTGTGGATCGCTGCCCTCCAACGTGAAGAACGAACGAAGAACGAGAAATAAAGATACAAGGGTAGGGGATAAAGATAGATGAACACAAAAGTGTAATAGATTGATTGGTTCGATTGGTGTTGTTCAATCGGCCATCACCCCCAACATATATAAGAGGCAGCTGGACTTCCCGTACAAGCAAAGGATTCATCTAGGCTTTCCTTACAAAAAATTACATCAATTCACGTCCTAGAGTCCTAATTCTATTTCAACTCGGATTCAGTTTGAATCTGGCCCAACTTCTGTCTTCCTCCTTGCGCGGGCCGCCGAGCTTGCATATGACCTCCGATCAAGACGGCCGAAATATGAAACTTGTGCGCCTCGACGAGACGAACAATTCTTATGTTGAACACTTTTCCAAATAAGACCATCTTGAATATTCTACGAAGCCATCTTTAATATGCAGTTGGACTCGGTCATGTAACAGACTGGATTGTCCGAGTCTCGTAGTGAACTTACAGGCCGTATACTATCTCAGATGATAATGACTCCAAAACCAAAGTTCACCGTTTTGACGATGCACACAACTTCCGTGTTGATCACTTTTCCATCCGAGGTCGTCTGGATTATCTTTCGGGCACATCTTCAGTTTCACTCGGATCCGAGCTCATCCACTCGGATATTAGAGTTTTTCGTCCGACTGGACCTTTTCACTCGGATGTTAGAGTCTTTCACTCGGAAGACAATCTTTCACTCGGATGACTATAATTTCACTCGGAAGACAATCTTTCACTCGGATGACTATATTTCACTCGGAAGGTAATATCTTACTAGAACGTCTAGTTTTCATTCCGACGGTAATCTTTTCACTCGGAATAACTTCACTCGGATGATAATTTCACTCGGATTACTATATTTTCACTCGGAAGCCAATCTTTTACTCGATCGATAAGTTTTCACTCGACCTTTTACTCGATCGGTAGGTTTTCACTCGGATGGTAAACTTTTCACTCGGATTTCCCGACTAAAAACACAGCCTGATCTTGATTTGCCTCTCCAGGTTGCATACGATCTCGGATTGAGACAAACTTTATATGAAAAACGATCGGCTCGACGAGACAAATTTTTTTCGTGTTGAAGGTTTTTCGATTCAAGGCCGCCTTGATGGCCGAGTTACTCGCGCAACCTATCAGACAAGTGTGTGGCACCTCGCACCATATTTCTATTGAGGTTCGGTCTGCAGTGTATTACCTCTAACTTTTGCATATGAACTTAGATTGAGATGATTTATATATCAAAATCAATTGACTCGACGAGACGAAGACAATTCCTTAAGAGTGCTCCTTCATCCGAGGTCATCTTGAAGACGTGATTGGCCAAAGACCACTCGTAACATTGAATTATGACACTCGGAGTATAGTTTCGGTTCGTAAGATAAGGTCGAATGAATATAACCGAAACATCAAAGTTGTTCCACTCGGCGACGTGAATATTTTCATGCTGAAAACCCGTTCACTCGAGACCATATTCATTGCAATCTATATCTTGCCAAAATCAGGTGTCAACACATGCCCCCCTGTTTTCTCGCAGAGCTTGCGTGCCAGAAAATACCTTGCTTAGGATAATGTTTAAGCACGATGTCAACACTCCATCGGATGTGCATGTTGAGTATGATAATTTTAATCATCCATATGCTCATGTTTGTTGCTTCTTCGGTAGAGCCTGTTGGATAATAGTTGTCTGAAAACAACAATTGGATGTCACAAAGGCTTCCACGTAAGTTTCTTATGTCAATTCGGACCTTGCATTTGTCCAGGCATTCCCTGGGAATATTAGAACCCTTCAACGAAGACGGTTGCCAAACGATTATGACCATGCACCTTAAAGGAATACCGTCAACTGTTCAGCGACTCAACTCGTTATCAAAGTACACCATCAAGCCTCCGCCGAACAACGTCTGTCTCCTGACTTGGATCCTGCAAATAAATAACATTTGGAGTCGGGGCTCTTTTATGCACTAGACCCTTGATTGGTGGTCGACTCAATAATTAAGTCGGCCTCGCCAGTATTGGCAAACACTGAGCATCGGCTATAGGCGTAGGAAATCAACCATGGTGAACACCGTTAGCCAGATGCCGGGTTTGTCAACACAATGAAATCTGAGGGCGATATGCAAATATCGGCCATGCGTTCTTATCTCAAAAGTGCTCGGGAGTCCATCCACCAAAGCGTGAATAGCCTAAATAAGTCAGATGTTTCGGCTGAGGATAAATTCCATAGCGTTGATTTTGATGGTACGATTGAAGAATATGGATGAGACGCCTCCTGGAGTCTCCTATATGAAAATTGTCGTCCTCGCCTATGGGCTTTACACTTGTACTCCCTTATTTCTGTTGGCTTCACAACAGGAGATATGATGCCGCTCTTGACTCGAGGATTTCCCTTAGGAACTCAGGTCATGTTCCTCTTCTCCAGCTCTTTGGCCCTAAGACGTTTTAGCTTGTTCTGTTGCGAATATGGTAAGTCGAGTGGGCGTCCCGGCTGGGACTTTGGTTTATGCACTAGCAAATTCTTCCCGACTTTGGGAATCTCTGGCTTGGCCTGTCCAAACTTGACTATTGTATCCTTGAAATTTACTTGCTTCACTTTCTTGTGCTTAGCAGTCAACATAGGCTCGGCTGGCTTTTTGTCATTTGGAGTCGGATCTGAAATAGCACTCTTGCGGCCATCCTTTTCTTTCTTCACTTTTTTAACACTTGTTGCAATAGAAGGTCGGACATCATTTCTATTTTGACTGCTCCTCTTGGGAACCCATGCCATGTTCTTCTTTCTCAACTCATGTGCACTAAGACTTTGTAATTCCTTCTATTGCCAATGTGCTAAGCCGAGTGGGCACCTCAGCTGTGATTCTGTTTCAACCAATGCCAACTCTTTTTGGCCTTGTGCACTCTCAACTTCTTCCCTTCAGATTTGGCACTTGATTGACTTGCCTCATTGCCTTTTGTAGCCAATGTCAATACTATAACTGGCTTTGTTATTTGAGAACAAATCTGAAGTAGCACACTTACGACCATCTTTCTTGACCTGGTACACTTGCATGACCACCTCTTTCTTGTTCCTTGAGCTCCGGACCGATTCCTTATGATTGAAACGGTCTTTGACGTGTGATTGTTCATCAAATGTTGATCTTTTTGGAGCTGCATAATGTTGGCGAGATGATCTAAAATAAGATGGATAATTTGCCCTTGTATCATACCTACCCCATGATGGATATGGATTTACATGAGCGTAGGGAGGCATCCACGACATTGGCATTGGCGGCCCAAAAGAAGGATATGAAGTCTGCTCGCTCAACGTCTTCCTTTGCCAATCCAAGTCTTCAGATTTATGCCTTGGGGGTGACTTCGACGCTTTTGCTTCACTCGGCCGATAAGCACTCTTTGCCTCACTTATCTTTTGGTACTTTTCTAATAACTGCGCAAAAGTGACTTTCGGTTTTTTGCTTTTGTGCTTACCATGGCATTTGCTTTGTTTGGTTGTGCGTGCACCGGTCTTTGAATTCTCTTGTTTCCCCCCAGTGCTAGATGTTATCATTGTAGCTTTGATGGAATTTCTGTCTTCAAGATTGTACTTGATGAACTTTTTAAGAATATCCTTGCTCGAAGACTTGACCCCATCATCATTGACGTGTACATGTCCACTTTTAGATAAATCGGCTGAAGATAGCCGAGTCAACATTTGATGGCCGTCAAAATGATCCGACTGTCCAAATGATCGTGCCTCAACAAACTCCAATCGTCCTATCTTGTCTGATTGCTTGACTTGATGGATCATGTTGCAATTTTTGACATTTTGCTTGAACAAACATTGCGTTGGCTCTTGTCTTGACGGCTCGACATCGTGATCAATTATAATAATAAGATTAGTCAGCGATGTACCGATGATGTGATCCACTATGACTGCACTGGACGTACAATCCTGGTCCATTAACCGATATTGTGATACCGGCTTCGATACAAAACAACCGAGCAGTGTCAGTTTAACATCATCCGACTCGTCTATGCATTGATTTTCGTCCTCCTTTCCCGATGCTCTTGAATCGGCTATCCTGGAGAACTTTGAACCTGGCTTTATATTCCTGCAACCAAAATAATTACAGAATATACATCTCATCTGAGACCAAATGTTAGCCAGGCATGAAACAAACAAAGTTGCCCATATGAATATAAAGTTCAGTCGGCATGACGGAAACAACTTTGGTTGCGATAAGTTGTCACTATTAGCCCCTATGAATGGTGCCATGTGTTGACTAGCATGATTAGTGACAAGATCATTTCTAACAAACAGATTACTCATCTCGATTGGTCTTTCAAAATTAATTAGAATCTTACTAATGGGTGCATCAACAACATGATTTTGACCGAATCGAAAATTGAATAAACTGTCTGCTAGGTGTACCTTTGCGAAGACTTTGGGAGGAGAAGATGGTCGCACCACTGGAACAATATCTTGCTCCACTTCTGAATAATTCTCCAATACATCTTCCTCTTCTTCTGGATCTTGTGCCTCATCACTCGGATTGCCTGAGTAGATTTCATTCGGATTGCCCGAGTATATTTCAGTCGGATTGCCCGAGTGGATTTCACTCGGATGCTCTTTGTCAGTTGAACTTTGCTTGGTTGCACGCTCTAGTTCTTGATCTTCATCACTATCCAAACTTTGTTTGGACATATAACTTTTCTCTTGATGCTCATCAATTTCTTTGGCACGGAACTCATAGGGCAGCATGTAAGCTCCCTCATATCTAGAAAAATTGAGCACGGACAATTTGTTGCGTTTATCGTTCCTTTGCTCGGTGAAACTTGCATCTTTTGTTTTGGTAAAGGTGGCAATAATTGGCTTGATGCACTCGGCTATAGCCGGTGATGCATTCGTTTGGAACGATGCACTCGGCTGGCATGATGTACTCGCTGGCATGATGTACTCGGCTGGCACGATGCACTCGGCTGGCTCGATGCAACACACTCGGCCTTAAATGTCTCGGTGCTCAATGGGGTTTCAATTGAATCCACCATTGTCTTATGACTAAAGGAACCGTTCAACTCAGCTGTACACGACTTAGTCATATTTGACTCGGTTTCAAATAAATCAACCGTATTAGCCGAGTGAACCCTTTCTTGCTGATTTGCTTGCAAAAATTCTTTTTTATCTTGCCCCAAAATTGCAAAGGAGCCAAAATGGTTGCTACATGGAGGAAGGCACTTGACGTATTCTTGCAAATATTCCACTCCACGTTTCTTCTTGAGTGCTTCATAAGCATGTCGATATTCTGCTGGTAATTCCTCAAGAGTTGGTGTAGTAAATTCGTTGACGCTATTCCCTGTGAGCTTTGGCTTGATCATGTCCACTTGGGCCACATATTTTTCTTTAAACTCAGCCCTGCTTGGATCAGCTTGCCCCCCAGTACTTTTAGGATCTTTCGGCAATGAATTGATGTTGCCGAAATTTTGCGATTGTATAGGGGGTGTATAACATGCTGCAGTGATAGGTGAAAACATGTGCACTGCTGTTGAATATTTTTTCTCGCCAATTTGATGAATCAGCAACACTTCATCTTCTTTCAAAACCCTAGCTCTTATTGCCTCATAATCAGGAACCAATCCCTTGTCGTGTTGCTCAAGGCAAATAGGCGCATATGCTCCTGCAGAATCTCCATTCACTCGGCAAACCGTGACGGTGAGCCGAGTCATGAATATTTTTAGTTTCATATGCCACTGAACAATTAATCTCATGAGGTGTAGTATATGATGATTGAGGATAACCAGCCAAATAGCTAATGAAAGCATGGCCGATTCCCCCATCCATCAGCATGTTTGGGGATGAACTCGCATATTGCGAGTCGGCTGCTGATGGATAAAACTGTGAAACTCCCTCCTGTACATGAGGTGTCATATATTGATCACTCGAACAAATTGTGTTGTTCATCGGCATATTGAAAGATGTTGCCGATGCACGAAAGTTCAGATTCATAAGTTGCATGTCGCGATTCTGTAATTTCCAGGTTTCTCCAGCGGAATAACTAGTCGACCTTTGCTCGTTAGGGCTAGCCGACATGACATGTCCATTGAAAGATTTAGCAACATCAACATAATGGCTATTTGCATCTACGTAAGGAGATTGATGATACATGTTACCGTTGTAGATTGCAGCCGCTTGATGACGCTCTCCTCGTAGCAAAAATAGGCTGGAGACTGTTCAAAGCTTCGTCCCCAGCGGAGTCGCCAAAAAGTGTGTTGACACACGAACACGTCACGTGTACCCTCGACGCCGGGGGTGATGCACCGCAGCTCACGTCGAAGGAGACCCGACCGACAGCGCGATACGCAAGACAGTCAGCGGGCGCTTTTGAAGACCCGAAATCCCACACGCCCGGGAGGGACCCCGTCAGGGAGTGCGGCGGCTATGGGCTGCCCTAGGTCGATTCGCTCGCCCCTAGAGCCTCGTGGATCGCTGCCCTCCAACGTGAAGAACGAGAAAGAAAGATACAAGGGTAGGGGATAAAGATAGATGAACACAAAAGTGTAATAGATTGATTGGTTCAATTGGTGTTGTTCAATCGGCCATCACTCCCAACATATATAAGAGGCGGCTGGACTTCCCGTACAAGCAAATGATTCATCTAGGCTTTCCTTACAAAAAATTACATCAATTCACGTCCTAGAGTCCTAATTCTATTTCAACTCGGATTCAGTCTGAATCTGGCCCAACTTCTGTCTTCCTCCTTGCGCGGGCCGCCGAGCTTGCATATGACCTCCGATCAAGACGGCCCAAATATGAAACTTGTGCACCTCGATGAGACGAACAATTCTTATGTTGAACACTTTTCCAAATAAGACCATCTTGAATATTCTACGAAGCCATCTTTAATATGCAGTTGGACTCGGTCATGTAACAGACTGGATTGTCCGAGTCTCGTAGTGAACTTACAGGCCGTATACTATCTCAGATGATAATGACTCCAAAACCAAAGCTCACCGTTTTGACGATGCGCACAACTTCCGTGTTGATCACTTTTCCATCCGAGGTCGTCTGGATTACCTTTCGGGCACATCTTCAGTTTCACTCGGATCCGAGCTCATCCACTCGGATATTAGAGTTTTTCGTCCGACTGGACCTTTTCACTCGGATGTTAGAGTCTTTCACTCGGAAGATAATCTTTCACTCGGATGACTATAATTTCACTCGGAAGACAATCTTTCACTCGGATGACTATATTTCACTCGGAAGGTAATATCTTACTCGAACGTCTAGTTTTCATTCCGACGGTAATCTTTTCACTCAGAATAACTTCACTCGGATGATAATTCCACTCGGATTACTATATTTTCACTCGGAAGCTAATCTTTTACTCGATCGATAAGTTTTCACTCGACCTTTTACTCGATCGGTAGGTTTTCACTTGGATGGTAAACTTTTCACTCGGATTTCCCGACTGAAAACACAACCTGATCTTGATTTGCCTCTCCAAGTTGCATACAATCTCGGATTGAGACAAACTTTATATGAGAAACGATCGGCTCGACGAGACAAAACTTTTTCGTGTTGAAGGTTTTTCGATTCAAGGCCGTCTTGATGGCCGAATTACTCGCGCAACCTATCAGACAAGTGGGTGGCACCTCGCGCCATATTTCTATTGAGGTTCGGTCTGCAGTGTATTGCCTCTAACTTTTGCATATGAACTCGGATTGAGATGATTTATATATCAAAGTTGATTGACTCGACGAGACGAAGACAATTCCTTAAGAGTGCTCCTTCATCCGAGGTCATCTTGAAGACGTGATTGGCCAAAGACCACTCGAAACATTGAATTATGACACTCGGAGTATAGTTTCGGTCCGTAAGATAAGGTCGAATGAATATAACCGAAACATCAAAGTTGTTCCACTCGGCGACGTGAATATTTTCATGCTAAAAACCCATTCACTCGAGACCATATTTATTGCAATCTATATCTTGCCAAAATCAGGTGTCAACACATGCCCCCTGTTTTCTGGCAGAGCTTGCGTGCCAGAAAATACCTTGCTTAGGATAATGTTTAAGCACGATGTCAACACTCCATCGGCTATGCATGTTGAGTATGATAATTTTAATCATCCATATGCTCATGTTTGTTGCTTCTTCGGTAGAGCCTCTTGGATAATAGTTGTCTGAAAACAACAATTGGATGTCACAAAGGCTTCCACATAAGTTTCTTATGTCAATCCGGACCTTGCATTTGTCCAGGCATTCCCTGGGAATATTAGAACCCTTTAACGAAGACGGTTGCCGAACGATTATGACCATGCACCTTAAAGGAATACCGTCAACTGTTCAGCGACTCAACTCGTTATCAAAGTACACCATCAAGCCTCCGCCGAACAACGTCTGTCTCCTGACTTGGATCCTGCAAATAAATAACATTTGGAGTCGGGGCTCTTTTATGCACTAGACCCTTGATTGGTGGTCGACTCAATAATTAAGTCGGCCTCGCCAGTATTGGTAAACACTGAGCATCGGCTATAGGAGTAGGAAATCAACCATGGTGAACACCGTTAGCCAGATGCCGGGTTTGTCAACACAATGAATTCTGAGGGCGACATGCAAATATCGGCCATGTGTTCTTATCTCAAAAGTGCTCGGGAGTCCGTCCACCAAAGTGTGAATAGCCGAAATAAGTCAGATGTTTCGGCTGAGGATAAATTCCATAGCGTTGATTTTGATGGTACGATTGAAGAATATGGATGAGACGCCTCCTAGAGTCTCCTATATGAAAATGGTTGTCCTCGCCTACGGGCTTTACACTTGTACTCCCTTATTTCTGCTGGCTTCACAACAGGAGATGTGATGCCGCTCTTCACTCGAGGATTTCCCTTAGGAACTCAGGCCATGTTCCTCTTCTCCAGCTCTTTGTCCCTAAGACGTTTTAGCTTGTTCTGTTGCGAATATGGTAAGTCGAGTGGGCGTCCCGGCTAGGACTTTGGTTTATGCACTAGCAAATTCTTCCTGACTTTGGGAATCTCTGGCTTGGCCTGCCCAAGCTTGACTATTGTATCCTTGAAATTTACTTGCTTCACTTTCTTGTCCTTAGCAGTCAACATAGGCTCGGCTGGCTTTTTGTCATTTGGAGTCGGATCTGAAATAGCACTCTTGCAGCCATCCTTTTCTTTCTTCACCTTTTTAACACTTGTTGCAATAGAAGGTCGGACATCATTTCTATTTTGACTGCTCCTCTTGGGAACCCATGCCATGTTCTTCTTTCTCAACTCATGTGCACTAAGTCTTTGTAATTCCTTCTCTTGCCAATGTGCTAAGCCGAGTGGGCACCTCAGCTGTGATTCTGTTTCAACCAATGCCAACTCTTTTTGGTGTTGTGCACTCTCAACTTCTTCCCTTCAGATTTGGCACTTGATTGACTTGCCTCATTGCCTTTTGTAGCCAATGTCAATACTTTAACTGGCCCTTTGTTATTTGAGAACAAATCTGAAGTAGCACACTTACGACCATCTTTGTTGACCTGGTACACTTGCATGACCACCTCTTTCTTGTTCCTTGAGCTCCAGACCGATTCCTTATGATTGAAACGGTCTTTGACGTGTGATTGTTCATCAAATATTGATCTTTTTGGAGCTGCATAATGTTGGCGAGATGATCTAAAATAAGATGGATAATTTGCCCTTGTATCATACCTACCCCATGATGGATATGGATTTACATGAGCGTAGGGAGGCATCCATGACATTGGCATTGGCGGCCCAAAAGCAGGATATGAAGTCTGCTCGCTCAACGTCTTCCTTTGCCAATCCAAGTCTTCAGATTTATGCCTTGGGGGTGACTTCGATGCTTTTGCTTCACTCAGCCGATAATCACTCTTTGCCTCACTTATCTTTTGGTACTTTTCTAATAACTGCGCAAAAGTGACTTTCGGTTTTTTTGCTTTTGTGCTTACCATGGCATTTGCTTTCTTTGGTTGTGCGTGCACCGGTCTTTGAATTCTCTTGTTTCCCCCCAGTGCTAGATGTTATCATTGTAGCTTTGATGGAATTTCCATCTTCAAGATTGTTCTTGATGCACTTTTTAACAATATCCTTGCTCGAAGACTTGACCCCATCATCATTGACGTGTACATGTCCACTTTTAGATAAATCGGCTGAAGATAGCCGAGTCAACATTTGATGGCCGTCAAAATGATCCGACTGTCCAAATGATCGTGCCTCAACAAACTCCAATCGTCCTATCTTGTCTGATTGCTTGACTTGATGGATCATGTTGCAATCTTTGACATTTTGCTTGAACAAACATTGCGTTGACTCTTGTCTTGACGGCTCGACATCATGATCAATTATAATAATAAGATTAGTCAGCGATGTATCGATGATGTGATCCACTATGACTGCACTGGACGTACACTCCTGGTCCATTAACCGATATTGTGATACCGGCTTCGATACAAAACAACCGAGCGGTGTCAGTTTAACATCATCCGACTCGTCTATGCATTGATTTTCGTCCTCCTTTCCCGATGCTCTTGAATCGGCTATCCTGGAGAACTTTGAACCTGGCTTTATATTCCTGCAACCAAAATAATTACAGAATATACGTCTCATCTGAGACCAAATGTTAGCCAGGCATGAAACAAACAAAGTTGCCCATATGAATATAAAGTTCAGTTGGCATGACGGGAACAACTTTGGTTGCGATAAGTTGTCACTATTAGCCTCTATGAATGGTGCCATGTGTTGACTAGCATGATTAGTGACAAGATCATTTCTAACAAACAGATTACTCATCTCAATTGGTCTTTCAAAATTAATTAGAATCTTACTAATGGGTGCATCAACAACATGATTTTGACCGAATCGAAAATTGAATAAACTGTCTGCTAGGTGTACCTTTGCGAAGACTTTGGGAGGAGAAGATGGTCGCACCACTGGAACAATATCTTGCTCCACTTCTGAATAATTCTCAAATACATCTTCCTCTTCTTCTGGATCTTGTGCCTCATCACTCGGATTGCCTGAGTAGATTTCATTCGGATTGCCCGAGTATATTTCAGTCAGATTGCCCGAGTGGATTTCACTCGGTCGCTCTTTGTCAGTTGAACTTTGCTTGGTTGCACGCTCTAGTTCTTGATCTTCATCACTATCCAAAATTTGTTTGGACATATAACTTTTCTCTTGATGCTCATCAATTTCTTTGGCACGGAACTCATAGGGCAGCATGTAAGCTCCCTCATATCCAGAAAAATTGAGCACGGACAATTTGTTGCATTTATCGTTCCTTTGCTCGGTGAAGCTTGCATCTTTTGTTTTGGTACAGGTGGCAATAATTGGCTTGATGCACTCGGCTATAG
The DNA here is from genome assembly GCF_002162155.2 of Triticum dicoccoides. Taxonomy (NCBI): domain Eukaryota; kingdom Viridiplantae; phylum Streptophyta; class Magnoliopsida; order Poales; family Poaceae; genus Triticum; species Triticum dicoccoides. The sequence goes on along the minus strand of NC_041384.1, from coordinate 572,200,411 downwards.
CCGGTGATGCATTCGTTTGGAACGATGTACACGGCTGGCATGATGTACTCGGCTGGCATGATGTACTCGGCTGGCACGATGCACTCGGCTGGCTCGATGCAACACGCTCGGCCTTAAATGTCTCGGTGCTCAATGGGGTTTCAATTGAATCCACCATTGTCTTGTGACTAAAGAAACCGTTCAACTCAGCTGTACACGACTTAGTCATATTTGACTCGGTTTCAAATAAATCAACCGTATTAGCCGAGTGAACCCTTTCTTGTTGATTTGCTTGCAAAACTTCTTTTTTATCTTGCCCCAAAATTGCAAAGGAGCCAACATGGTTGCTACATGGAGGAAGGCACTTGACGTATTCTTGCAAATATTCCACTCCACATTTTTCTTGAGTGCTTCATAAGCATGTCGATATTCTGCTGGTAATTCCTCAAGAGTTGGCGTAGTAAATTCGTTGACGCTATTCCCTGTGAGCTTTGGCTTGATCTTGTCCACTTGGGCCACATATTTTTCTTTAAACTCAGCCCTGCTTGGATCAGCTTGCCCCCCAGTACTTTTAGGATCTTTCGGCAATGAATTGATGTTGCCGAAATTTTGCGATTGTATAGGGGGTGTATAACATGCTGCAGTGATAGGTGAAAACATGTGCACTGCTGTTGAATATTTTTTCTCGCCAATTTGATGAATCGGCAACACTTCATCTTCTTTCAAAACCCTAGCTCTTATTGCCTCATAATCAGGAACCAATCCCTTGCCGTGTTGCTCAAGGCAAATAGCACTAATCTTCTTATTTTGGGCTAAACTTTTTAATGCAACCAGAGTCACCTCATCTCCTGCAATATTAGGCGCATATGCTCCTGCAGAATCTCCATTCACTCGGCCATAACCGCGACGGTGAGCCGAGTCATGAATATTTTTAGTTTCATATGCCACTGAACAATTAATCTCATGAGGTGTAGTATATGATGATTGAGGATAACCAGCCAAATAGCTAATGAAAGCATGGCCGATTCCCCCATCCATCAGCATGTTTGGGGATGAACCCGCATATTGCGAGTCGGCTGCTGATGGATAAAACTGTGAAACTCCCTCCTGTACATGAGGTGTCATATATTGATGACTCGAACAAATTGTGTTGTTCATCGGCATATTGAAAGATGTTGCCGATGCATGAAAGTTCAGATTCATAAGTTGCATGTCGCAATTCTGTAATTTCCAGGTTTCTCCAGCGGAATAACTAGTCGGCCTTTGCTCGTTAGGGCCAGCCGACATGACATGTCCATTGAAAGATCTAGCAACATCAACATAATGGCTATTTGCATCTACGTAAGGAGTTTGATGATACATGTTACCGTTGTAGATTGCAGCCGCTTGATGACGCTCTCCTCGTAGCAAAAACAGGCTGGAGACTGTTCAAAGCTTCGTCCCCAGCGGAGTCGCCAAAAAGTGTGTTGACACACGAACACGTCACGTGTACCCTCGACGCTGGGGGTGATGCACCGCAGCTCACGTCGAAGGAGACCCGACCGACAGCGCGATACGCAAGACAGTCAGCGGGCGCTTTTGAAGACCCGAAACCCCACATGCCCGGGAGGGACCCCGTCAGGGAGTGCGGCAGCTATGGGCTGCCCTAGGTCGATTCACTCACCCCTAGAGCCTCGTGGATCGCTACCCTCCAACGTGAAGAACGAACGAAGAACGAGAAAGAAAGATACAAGGGTAGGGGATAAAGATAGATGAACACAAAAGTGTAATAGATTGATTGGTTCGAATGGTGTTGTTCAATCGGCCATCACCCCCAACATATATAAGAGGCGGCTGGACTTGTCGTACAAGCAAAGGATTCATCTAGGCTTTCCTTACAGAAAATTACATCAATTCACGTCCTAGAGTCCTAATTCTATTCCAACTCGGATTCAGTCTGAATCTGGCCCAACTTCTGTCTTCCTCCTTGCGCGGGCCGCCGAGCTTGCATATGACCTCCGATCAAGACGGCCTAAATATGAAACTTGTGCGCCTTGACGAGACGAACAATTCTTATGTTGAACACTTTTCCAAATAAGACCATCTTGAATATTCTACGAAGCCATCTTTAATATTCAGTCGGACTCGGTCATGTAACGAACTGGATTGTCCGAGTCTCGTAGTGAACTTACAGGCCGTATACTATCTCAGATGATAATGACTCCAAAACCAAAGTTCACCGTTTTGACAATGCGCGCAACTTCCATATTGATCACTTTTCCATCAGAGGTCGTCTGGATTACCTTTCGGGCACATCTTCAGTTTCACTCGGATCCGAGCTCATCCACTCGTATATTAGAGTTTTTCGTCTGACTGGACCTTTTCACTCGGATGTTAGAGTCTTTCACTTCGAAGACAATCTTTCACTCGGATGACTATAATTTCACTCGGAAGACAATCTTTCACTCGGATGACTATATTTCACTCGGAAGGTAATATCTTACTCGAATGTCAAGTTTCCATTCCGACGGTAATCTTTTCACTCAGAATAACTTCACTGGATGATAATTTCACCCGGATTACTATATTTTCACTCGGAAGCCAATCTTTTACTCGATCTATAAGTTTTCACTCGACCTTTTACTCGATTGGTAGGTTTTCACTCGGATGGTAAACTTTTCACTCGGATTTCCCGACTGAAAACACAGCCTGATCTTGATTTGCCTCTCCAGATTGCATACGATCTAGGATTGAGACAAACTTTATATGAAAAATGATCGGTTCGACGAGACAAAACTTTTTCGTGTTGAAGGTTTTTCGATTCAAGGCCGTCTTGATGGCCGAATTACTCGCGCAACCTATCAGACAAGTGTCTGGCACCTCGCGCCATATTTCTGTTGAGGTTCGGTCTGCAGTGTATTGCCTCTAACTTTTGCATATGAACTCGGATTGAGATGATTTATATATCAAAATCGATTGGCTCGACGAGACGAAGACAATTCCTTAAGAGTGCTCCTTCATCCGAGGTCATTTTGAATACGTGATTGGCCAAAAACCACTCGAAACATTGAATTATGACACTTGGAGTATAGTTTCGGTCCGTAAGATAAGGTCGAATGAATATAACCGAAACATCAAAGTTGTTCCACTCGGCGACGTGAATATTTTCATGCTGAAAACCCGTTCACTCGAGACCATATTCATTGCAATCTATATCTTGCCAAAATCAGGTGTCAACAGAACACAAGTGAGTTGTGGGCGATACAAGTCATACTGCTTACCGGCATGTCATAATTTGGTTCGGCGGTATTGTTGGATGAAGCGGCCCGGACCGACACTACGCGTACGCTTACACGAGACTGGTTCTACCGACGTGATTTGCACACAGGTGGCTGGCGGGTGTCAGTTTCTCCAACTTTAGTTGAACCAAGTGTGGCTACGCCCGGTCCTTGAGAAGGTTAAAACAACACTAACTTGACAAACTATCGTTGTGGTTTTTGATGCGTAGGTAAGAGCGGTTCTTTCTCAGCCCATAGCAGCCATGTAAAACTTGCAGCAACAAAGTAGAGGACGTCTAACTTGTTTTTGCAGCGCATGTTGTGATGTGATATGGTCAAGACATGATGCTATATTTTGTTGTATGAGATGATCATGTTTTGTAACCGAGTTATCGGCAACTGGCAGGATCCATATGATTGTCACTTTATTGTATGAATGCAATCGCCCTGTAATTACTTTACTTTATCACCAAGCGGTAGCGATAGTCGTAGAAGCAATAATTGACGAGACGACAACGATGCTACGATGGAGATCAAGGTGTCGCGCCGGTGACGATGGTGATCATGACGGTGCTTCGGAGATGGAGATCACAAGCACAAGATGATGATGGCCATATCATATCACTTATATTGATTGCATGTGATGTTTATCTTTTATGCATCTTATTTTGCTTAGATCGACGGTAGCATTATAAGATGATCTCTCACTAAATTTCAAGGTACAAGTGTTCTCCCTGGGTATGCACCGTTGCAAAAGTTCGTCATGCCGAGACACCACGTGATGATCGGGTGTGATAAGCTCTACGTTCACATACAATGGGTGCAAGCCAGTTTTGCACATGCAGAATACTCAGGTTAAACTTGATGAGCCTAGCATATACAGATATGGCCTCGAAACACTGGAGACCGAAAGGTCGAGCGTGAATCATATAGAAGATATGATCAAAATATTGATGTTCACCTTTGAAAACTACTCCATCTCACGTGATGATCGGACATGGTTTAGTTGATTTGGATTACGTGATCATTTAGATGACTAGAGGGATGTCTATCTAAGTGGGAGTTCTTAAGTAATATGATTAATTGAACTTTAATTTACCATGAACTTAGTCCTAATAGTATTTGCATAACTATGTTGTAGATCAATAGCTCGCGATGTTGCTCCCCGTTTATTTTGATATGTTCCTAGAGAAAAACTATGTTGAAAAATGTTAGTAGCAATGATGCGGACTACCTCTGTAATCTGAGGTTTATGCTCATTGTTGCACAGAAGAATTATGTCCTTGATGCACCGCTAGGTGACAGACCGATTGCATGAGCAAAAGCAGACGTTATGAACGTTTGGCAAGCTCGATATGATGACTACTTGATAGTTTAGTGCACCATACTTTACGGCTTAGAATCGGGGCTTCAAAGACGTTTTTGAAACGCCACGGAGCATATGAGATGTTCCAAGAGTTGAAATTAGTATTTCAGACTCATGCTGTGACGCCCCCGATTCAATCGTACACTAATCATACACGCAAACATGTACGATCAAGATCAGGGACTCACGGGAAGATATCACAACACAACTCTATAATAAAAATAAGTCATACAAGCATCATATTACAAGCCAGGGGCCTCGAGGGCTCGAATACATGAGCTTGATCGTAGACAAGTCAGCGGAAGCAACAATATCTGAGTACAGACATAAGTTAAACAAGTCTGCCTTAAGAAGGCTAGCACAAACTGGGATACAGATCGAAAGAGGCGCAGGCCTCCTACCTAGGATCCTCCTAAACTACTCCTGGTCGCCGTCAGCGGGCTGCACGTAGTAGTAGGCACCTCCCGAGTAGTAGTAGTCGTCGTTGACAGTGGCGTCTGGCTCCTAGGCTCCAACGGCTGGCTGCAGCAATCGGATATAGGAAAGGGAAAAAGGGGGAGAAAAGCAACCGTGAGTACTCATCCAAAGTACTCGCAAGCAGGGGGCTACACTACATATGTATGCATTGGTATCAACTGGAATAAGGCTATTATATGTGGACTGAACTGCAGAAAGCCGGAATAAGGGGGGGTAGCTAGTCCTTTTGAAGACTACGCTTCTGGCAGCCTCCGTCTTGCAGCATGTAGAAGAGAGTAGACTGAAGTCCTCCAAGTATCATCGCATAACATAATCCTAACCGATGATCCTCCCCTCGTCGCCCTGTGAGAGAGCGATCACCGGTTGTATCTGGCACTTGGAAGGGTGTGTTTCATTAAGTATCCGGTTCTAGTTGTCATAAGGTCAAGGTACAACTCCAAGTCGTCCTGTTACTGAAGATCACGGCTATTCAAATAGATTAACTTCCCTGCAGGGGTGCACCACATAACCCAACACGCTCGATCCCATTTGGCCGGACACACTTTCCTGGGTCATGCCCGGCCTCGGAAGATCAACATGTCGCAGCCCTACCTAGGCACAATAGAGAGGTCAGCACGCCGGTCTAAATCCTATGGCGCAGGGGTCTGGGCCCATCGCCCTTTGCACACCTGCACGGTGCGAACGCGGCCGGTGAGCAGACCTAGCAACCTCCATTACAAAGGAAGTCGCGTTACGCGGTCCAACCCGGCGTGCGCCGCTCAGTCGCTGACGTCATGAAGGCTTCAGCTGATACCATGACGTCGAGTGCCCATAACTGTCCCCGCGTAGATGGTTAGTGCGTATAGGCCAGTAGCCAAACTCAGATCAAATACCAAGATCTCGTTAAACGTGTTATCTTGAAGACACCGCGAACGCCGACCAGGGCCAGGCCCACCTCTCTCCTAGGTGGTCTCAACCTGCCCTGTCGCTCCGCCACAAAGATCCACCCAGAGGGCCGTCAGGACAAAGGTCCTTTCAGCCCCCAATCCGTGAATCACTCGCGGGTACTCCTTGAGCCAACCCGACTTTAGTCATCACATGTATCATGTATAAAGTATAGGTATATACCCGTGATCAACTGCCGAAGTGATCACGGCCCAGTAGTATAGCATGGCAGACGGACAAGAGTGTAGGGCCACTGATGATAATCTAGCGTCCTATACTAAGCATTAGGATTGCAGGTAAAGGTAACAACAGTAGTAGCAAGGACAGGCTATGCATCAGGATAGGATTAACGGAAAGCAGTAACATGCTACACTACTCTAATGCAAGCAGTATAGAGAAGAATAGGCGTTATCTGGTGATCAAGGGGGGGGGGCTTGCCTGGTTGCTCTGGCAAGAAAGAGGGGTCGTCGTCGATGTAGCCGATCACAGGGGGTATCAACATCGGTCTCGGAGCCTACCGGAAAGAAGTAACGGAGGGGGAACACAATAAATAACAGAGCAATCAAATGTAACACAAAGCAAGACGCGGCAATACGTTGTGCTAGGGGTGACATAACTCAGGGATATGTGATATGAGCGAAGGGGGGGGGGGGAACATCCGGGAAAGTATCCCCGGTGTTTCGCGTTTTCAGACAGATGTACCGGAGGGGGAAAGTTGTGTGTTTGCTATGCTAGGGATGTGTGTCGGACGAACGGGCTGCGTATCCGGATTCGTCTCGTCGTTCTGAGCAACTTTCATGTATAAAACTTTTTCATCCGAGGCACGGATTATTATCTAAGATTTTTCAAAGACTTAAACAATATTCTGAAATTAATATTAATTTGAAAATAATGAGTAAATGCTAGGTGCACCTAGATCTGTGTACACATAGGTGTATAAGAGGGTGACATGCGGGTCCAGGGGGTCCCACTTGACCAGTCAATGTTTGACTGGTCAACAGGGGGTGGGGCCCTCCTGTCATACACACATTTATCTAACTACTGATTAATTTAACTAATCTAGTTCATTAGTTTTATTAATATTATTTAATTAAGTTAATTAAGCATTTAATTAATTGATTGATTAATTTTTAATATATATATATATATATTTCATTTCTTTTTTTCATTTTTGGGGTGGGGCCGTCTGTTTGTGGCTCATCCGAGCCACCAGGGGCTAATGAGCGCGGGCCAAACGGGGCTGCAACCGAGCAGAGCCCCGGGGCGTTTGGGCGCGAGTGTTGGCGGCCAGGGGCCACGACGGTGACCAGGCGGGGCTGGGGCGGTGACCGGAGCACCAAAGGGTAGCAGGGGGTGGCGGCTGTAGCGAGTGGTGGAGGCAGGGGCGCGGGTCACCGGAGCCAGAGGGAGAGCGTGCACACTGCGGGTGCCAGGGGTGGCGGAGCCGCGCATGGGGAGGCGGTAGGGCGGCGAGGAGCAAGTGCAGCGAGCGGCGACGAAGGTAGCGGCTGGGCGAGGTCAACGATGGGGCGGTGGGCGGCTGCAGCCGCAGGACGAAGCAGCAGGAGGCGGCGGTGGTGGCGAGCGGGGATGGGGCTCAGGCATGGCGCAGCCGGATGGGCGAGCGCGCGCGCAGCGGGATGCAGGGGGGCGGCATGGCGCGGCTGCAGGAGCCGAGGATGGCCAAGACACGGGAGCGACGCAACATCGGAGGCGGGGCGCGCGCCCAGGCAGGGCAAGTCGGGGCCGCGCGGGCATAGGACACGCACAGACGTGGAGGGCGCGGCGAGGCGCGCGTGAGCTCGGGCGCCCGTTGGCGACGTGCAACAGAGAGGAAAAGAAGAGAAGAGGGAGGCCGTGGCCTCACCGACGATCGTAGGGCAACGACAATGGGCTCGGGGAGGCGCCGGAGTAGCAGATTGACGGTGATGACCGGCGGGGCAGGGAACGAGGATGAGGCCGATCCAGCGAGGTAGGGGTCCCGAGCTCGTCCTCGTGGTCGAAGAGGAGGTAGCAGGCGATGGTGGTGCGAGCGGAGAGGAAGGAGGCCGGGAGGGGCGGCGCCAGCGAGGTGGCGTCGCAGAGGAGGTCGGAGGCGTGGTGGGGTGAAGACAGGCGGTGTCGGGGGCATTTCCCCCGATCTGGATGGGGGGGACAGAGGGAGGAGCACGTGGGGATCGTGGGGGAGTGGGAGTTGCCGCGGGAGGTGGGTTAGGGTTATGGGGGGGGGTAAGGAGAAGCAGGGGTGGGTTGGTCGGCCTGTGAGCTAGGTCGAAGCCCAGTGAGGGGGGGAGGGGGTTGCCCGTTCAGTTTTTTTGTTAGTTTGTTTTCGTTTAGTCCTTTTCCTTTTACTTATTTTCTTCTTTTGTTTTAATTCATCTTTAAAATGTTTAGGCCTTTCTAAATAAGTGCCTCCTGCACTATAATTTCCTAGGCATTAATTTACACATCCCGAACAATTTTTTCTTTATTGTTTGAAAAGTTTTGATGTGTGACAATATTTTTTTTTGAATTTGAAACATTTCGATCAAAAACGTGATTTGCAACTGTAACAAAGGTGTCATGGCATCATTAGCAGACAGTTACTGTAGCTTAATTATCCGGGCGTCACACATGCCCATGTCAAAAGGCTTAAGACCTTTGACAAGTACTTTGCCTACAAGACGGAGGAGAATAGCTCAAGTAGTGAGGATGTGTTCAGAATGTCTGAGTACTACAATCACTTGAATCAAGTGGGAGTTAATCTTCCAGATAAGATAGTGATTGACAAAGTTCTCTAGTCACTATCACCAAGTTACTAGAACTTCGTGATGAACTATAATATGCAAGGGATAACGGAAACGATTCCCAAGCTCTTCGTGATGCTGAAATCGACGAAGGTAGAAATCAAGAAAGAGCATCAAGTGTCGATGGTTAACAAGACCACTAGTTTCAAGAAAAGGGAAAAGGGATAGAAGGGGAACTTCAAGAAGAACGGCAAGCAAGTTGCTGCTCAAGTGAAGAAACCCAAGTCTGGACCTAAGCCTGAGACTGAGTGCTTCTACTGCAAAGGGACTAGTCACTGGAAGCGGAACTGCCCCAAGTATTTGGCGGATAAGAAGGATGGCAAGGTGAACAAAGGTATATTGGATATACATGTTATTGATGTGTACTTTACTAGTGTTTATAGCAACCCCTCGGTATTTGATACTAGTTCAGTTGCTAAGAGTAGTAACTTGAAAGGGGAGTTGCAGAATAAACAAAGACTAGTTAAGGATGAAGTGACGATGTGTGTTGGAAGTGGTTCCAAGAATGATATGATCATCATCGCACACTCCCTATACTTTCGAGATTAGTGTTGAACCTAAATAAATGTTATTTGGTGTTTGCGTTGAGCAAGAATATGATTTGATCATGTTTATTGCAATACGTTTATTCATTTAAGTTAGAGAATAATTGTTATTCTATTTACATGAATAAAACCTTCTATGGTTATATACCCAATGAAAATGGTTTGCTGGATCCCGATCGTAGTGATACACATATTCATAATATTAAAGCCAAAAGATGCAAAGTTAATAATGATAGTGCAACTTATTTGTGGCACTGCCGTTTAGGTCATATTGGTGTAAAGCGCATGAAGAAAATCCATGCTGATGGGCTTTTGGAATCACTTGATTATGAATCAGTTGATGCTTGCGAACCATGCCTCATGGGCAAGATGACTAAAAACTCCGTTCTCCGAAACAATGGAGCGAGCAACAGACTTGTTAGAAATAATACATACTGATGTTTGTAGTCCGATGAGTGTTGAGGCTCACGGCTGGTATCGTTATTTTCTGACCTTCACAGATGATTTGTGCAGATATGGGTATAGCTACTTGATGAAACATAAGTCTGAAACATTTGAAAAGTTCAAAAGAATTTCAGAGTGAAGTGGAAAATCATCGTAACAAGAAAATAAAGTTTCTACGATCTGATCGCAGAGGCGAATATTTGAGTTACGAGTTTGGTCTTCAATTTAAACAACATGGAATAGTTTCACAAACTCATGCCACCTGGAACACCACAGCATAATGGTGTGTCCGAACGTCATAACCGTACTTTATTAGTTATAGTACAATCTATGATGTCTCTTATCGATTTACCACTATCGTTTTGCGGTTATCCATTAGAGATAGCTACATTCACGTTAAATAGGGCACCATCTAAATCCATTGAGACGACACCATATGAACTGTGGCTTGGCAAGAAACCAAAGTTGTCGTTTCTTAAAGTTTGGGGTTGCGATGCTTATGTGAAAAAGTTTCATCTTGATAAGCTCAAATCCAAATCGGAGAAATGTGTCTTCATAGGATACCCAAAGGAGACATTTGGGTACACCTTCTATCACAGATCCGAAGGCAAGACATTCATTGCTAAGAATGGATCCTTTCTAGAGAAGGAGTTTCTCTCGAAAGAAGTGAGTGGGAGGAAAAGTAGAACTTGATGAGGTAACTGTACCTACTCCCTTATTGGAAAGTAGTTCATCACAGAAATCTATTCCTGTGACTCTTACACCAATTAGTGAGGAAGCTAATGATGTTGATCATATAATTTCAGATCAAGTTACTACCGAACCTCGTAGGTGAACCAGAGAGAGATCCGTACCTGTGTGGTACGGTAATCCTGTTCTGGAGGTCATGTTACTTGACCATGACGAACCTACAAACTATGAGGAAGCGATGATGAGCCCAGATTCCGCGAAATGGCTTGAGGCCATGAAATCTGAGATGGCATTCATATATCAAAACGAAGTGTGGACTTTGGTTGACTTGCCCTATGACTGGCAAGCCATAGAATATAAATGGATCTTCAAGAGCAAGACGTACGTTGATAGTAGTTTTACTATCGACAAAGCTAGACTTGTCAAAAAAGGTTTAGACAAAGTTCAAGGTGTTGACTACGATGAGATTTTCTCACTCGTAGCGATGCTTAAGTCCGTCCAAATCATGTTAGCAAATTGCCACATTTTATGAAATCTGGCAAATGGATGTCAAACCTACATTCATTAATGGATCTCTTAAAGAAGAGTTGTATATGATGCAACCAGTAGGTTTTTTCGATCCTAAAGGTGCTAACAAAGTGTGCAAAGCTCCAGCAATCCATTTTTGGACTGGTGCGAGCATTTCGGAGTTGGAATATACACTTTGATAAGTTGATCAAAGCATATAGTTTTATACAGACTTGCGGTGAAGCCTGTATTTACAAGAAAGTGAGTGGGAGCACTACAACATTTCTGATAAGTATATGTGAATGACATATTGTTGATCAGAAATAATGTAGAATTTTCTGGAAAGCATAAAGGAGTATTTGAAAGGAGTTTTTTCAAATAAAGACCTCGGTGAAGCTGCATATATATTGAGCATCAAGATCTATAGAGATAGATCAAGACACTTGATAAGTTTTTTTTCAATGAGTATATACCTTGATAAGATTTTGAAGGAGTTAAAAATGGCTTAGTCAAAGAAGGAGTTCTTGCCTGAGTTATAAGGTATGAAGTTGAGTAAGACTCAAAGCCCGACCATGGCAGAAAAATAGAGAGAGAATGAAATTCATTCCCTATGCCTCAGCCATAGATTCTATAAAGTATGCCATGCTGTGTACCAGATCTATTATATACCCTACCCTGAGTTAAGCAAGGGAGTACAATGGTGATCTAGGAGTAGATCACTTGACATCGGTCAAAATTATCCTTAGTGGAATAAGGATATGTTTCTCGATTATGGAGGTGACAAAAGGTTCGTCGTAAAGGGTTACATCGATGCAAGTTTTGACAATTAGCTAAAGTAGCTCCGTGCAGAGCATTGTAGACATAGAAGTTTGCAAGATACATACGGATCTGAATTTGGCAGACCCGTTGACTAAACTTCTCTCACAAGCAAATCATGATCATACCTTAGTACTCTTTGGGTGTTAATCACATAGCGATGTGAACTAGATTATTGACTCTAGTAAACCCTTTGGGTGTTGGTCACATGACGATGTGAACTGTGGGTGTTCATCACATGGTGATGTGAACTAGATTATTGACTCTAGTGCAAGTGGGAGACTGAAGGAAATATGCCCTAGAGGCAATAATAAAGTTATTATTTATTTCCTTATATCATGGTAAATGTTTATTATTCATGCTAGAATTGTATTAACCGGAAACTTGATACATGTGTGAATACATAGACAAACAGAGTGTCACTAGTATGCCTCTACTTGACTAGCTCGTTGAATCAAAGATGGTTAAGTTTCCTAGCCATAGACATGAGTTGTCATTTGATTAACGGAATCACATTATTAGACAATGATGTGATTGACTTTACCCATTCCCTTAGCTTAGCACTTGATCGTTTAGTATGTTGCTATTGCTTTCTTCATGACTTATACATGTTCCTATGACTATGAGATTATGCAACTCCCATTTTACCGGAGGAACACTTTGTGTGCTACCAAACGTCACAACGTAACTGGGTGATTATAATGGTGCTCTACATGTGTCTCTGAAGGTACTTGTTGAGTTGGCGTATTTCGATAATAGGATTTGTCACTCCGATTGTCGGAGAGGTATATCTGGGCCCACTCGGTAATGCACATCACTATAAGCCTTGTAAGCATTGTAACTAATGAGTTAGTTGCGGGATGATGTATTACGGAACGAGTAAAGAGACTTGCTGGTAATGAGATTGAATTAGGTATTGAAATACCGACGATTGAATCTCGGTCAAGTAACATACCGATGACAAAGGGAACAACGTATGTTGTTATGCGGTTTGACCGATAAACATCTTCGTAGAATATGTGGGAGCCAATATGAGCATCCAGGTTACGCTATTGTTTATTGACCGGAGATGTGTCTCGGTCATGTATACATAGTTCTCGAACCCGTAGGGTCCGCACGATTAAAGTTCGGTGACGATCGGTATTATAAGTTTATGTGATTTGATGTACCGAAGGTAGTTCGGAGTCCCGGATATGATCACGGACATGACGAGGAGTCTCAAAATGGCCGAGACGTAAAGATTGATATATTGGGAGGCTATATTCGGACATCGGAAAGGTTCCGAGTGATTCGGGTATTTTTCGGAGTAACGGGGAGTTACGGGAATTCGTCCGGGGAGTCAATGGGCCTTAATGGGCCTTAGTGGGAAGGAGAGGCAGCAGCCAGGAGGTGGCGCGCACCCCTCCCAAGCCCAGTCCGAATTGGACAAGGGGTTTGGGGCGCGGCCCCCCTCTCCCTTCCTTCTCCACTCCCCCTCTTTCCCCCTTCTCCTAGTTGGACTAGGAAAGGAGAAAACCTACTCCTACTAGGAGTAGGAATCCTACTCCCTTGGCGCGCCCCTCCTAGGGCCGGCCTCCTCCTCCCTCCCTCCTTTATATACGGGGGCAGGGGGCACCCCAAGACAACAATTGATCATTGATCTCTTAGCCGTGTGCGGTGCCCCCCTCCATCATAATCCACCTCGATCATATCGTAGCAGTGCTTAGGCGAAGCCCTGCGTCAGTAGCATCATCATCACCGTCATCACGCCATCGTGCTGACGAAACTCTCCTGTGAAGCTTTGTTGGATCGGAGCTCGCGGGACGTCATCGAGTTGAACGTGTGCAGAACTCGGAGGTGCCGTGCGTTCGGTACTTGGATCGGTCGGATCGTGAAGACGTACGACTACATCAACCGTGTTGTGCTAACACTTCCGCATTCGGTCTACGAGGGTACATACACACACTCTTCCCTCTCGTTGCTATGCATCACCATGATCATGTGTGTGCGTTGGAATTTTTTTGAAATTACTACGTTCCCCAACACTTAGCATCAAAAGTGCCCGTCCAAGTGGTGGACATTTTTCTTGCCGCCTGATACGTCTCCGTCGTATCTACTTTTCCAAACACTTTTGCCCTTGTTTTGAACTCTAACTTGTATGATTTGAATGGAACTAACCCGGACTGATGCTGTTTTCAGCAGAATTGCCATGATGTTGTTTTATGTGCAGAAAACAAAAATTCTCGGAATGACCTGAAACTCCATGGAATATCTTACAATAAATAACAAAAAATCCTCGCCAAAGATGAAGACCAGGGGGACCACACCCTTGCCACGAGGGTGGGGGACGCCCCCCCTAGGGCGCGCCCCCTACCTCGTGGCCCCCTGGAGACCTCCCGACTCCAACTCCAACTCTATATAACTGCTCTTGGGGAGAAAAAATAGAAGAGAAGATTTCATCGTGTTTTACGATACGGAGCTGCCGCCAAGCCCTAAAACCTCTCGGGAGGGTTGATCTGGAGTTCGTTCGAGGCTCCGGAGAGGGGGATTCGTCGCCATCGTCATCATCAACCATCCTCCATCACCAATTTCATGATGCTCACCGCCGTGCGTGAGTAATTCCATCGCAGGCTTGCTGGACGGTGATGGGTTGGATGAGATTTATCATGTAATCGAGTTAGTTTTGTTAGGGTTTGATCCCTAGTATCCATTGTGTTCTGAGATTGATGTTGCTATGACTTTGCTATGCTTAATGCGTGTCACTAGGGCCCGAGTGCCATGATTTCAGGTCTGAACCTATTATGTTTTCATCAATATATGAGAGTTCTTGATCCTATCTTGCAAGTCTATAGTCACCTATTATGTGTTATGATCCGTTAACTCCGAAGTGACAATAATCGGGATACTTACCGGTGATGACCGTAGTTTGAGGAGTTCATGTATTCACTATGTGCTAATTCTTTGTTCCAGTTCTCTATTAAAAGGATGCCTTAATATCCCTTAGTTTCCATTAGGACCCCGCTGCCACGGGAGGGTAGGACAAAAGATGTCATGCAAGTTCTTTTCCATAAGCACGTATGACTATATTCAAAATACATGCCTACATTACATTGACGAATTGGAGCTAGTTCTGTGTCACCCTATGTTATGACTGTTACATGATGAACCGCATCCGGCATAATTATCCATCATTGATCCAATGCCTACGAGCTTTCCATATACTGGTTTACGCATATTTACTTTCCCATTGCTATTGTTACAATCACTACAAAATACCAAAAATATTACTTTGCTTTCATTACTCTTTTGTTACAGTTACCATCACTATCATATTACTTTGCTACTAAACACTTTGCTACAGATACTGAGTTTCCAGGTGTGGTTGAATTGACAACTCAGCTGCTAATACTTGAGAATATTCTTTGGCTCCCTTTGTGTTGAATCAATAAATTTGGGTTGAATACTCTACCCTCGAAAGCTGTTGCGATCCCCTATACTTGTGGGTTATCAAGACTAATTTCTGGCGCCGTTGCCGGGGAGCATAGCTCTATTCTTTGAGTCACTTGGGATTTATATCTGCTGGACACTATGAAGAATTTGAAAGACGCTAAGGCAACAATTTATCCCTCAACTACAAGGGGAGGTAAGGAACTGCCATCTAGCTCTGCACTTGATTCACCTTCTGTTATGAGTAAGCTTGCGGCACCTAAACCTGCTTCTGCTATTCATTCTGATATGTCGCATGTTATTGATGATGCTACTTCTGCTATACATGATACTTATCATGAAACTACTTCTATGCTTGATACTACTGTGCCACGTGGTGATTTTCTCGAGGAACGACTTGCTAGGGCTAGAGAGATTGAAAATATTGAATCTGATTATGAAGATGAAAGTGATGATGAAGAATCACTTGTTATTCCTGAGGGTTACTTATTTGATCAAGAAGCTTCTTTAGCTATTTTAGCTTGCAAAGATAGATATGAACTCAAAAGGTTATTAGCTAAATGGAATAAGCAATCTCTAAATGCTAGGATGAGACCTGACCCTGCTTGTGCTACTTCACCTATCTGTGTTACTGATAAGGATTATGAATTCTCTGTTGATCCTGATATAATTACTTTGGTTGAATCTGATCCTTTTCATGGTTATGAATCTGAAAATATTGTGGCACATCTTACTAAATTAAATGATATAGCCACCCTGTTTACTAATGATGAGAGATCTCGCTAATTTTATATCCTTAAAATATTTCCATTCTCATTAAAGGGTGATGCTAAGATATGGTTTAATTCTCTTGATCCTGGTTGTGTGCGTGGTCCCCAGGATATGATTTACTACTTCTCTGCTAAATATTTCTCTGCTCATAAGAAACAAGTTGCTTTAAAGGAAATATACAACTTTGTGCAAATTAAAGAAGAGAGTCTCCCACAAACTTGGGGGAGGCTTCTCAAGTTACTTAATGCCTTGCCTGATCATCCTCTTAAGAAAAATGAAATACTTGATATCTTTTACAATGGACTAACCGATGCTTCCAGAGATTACCTGGATAGTTGCGCTGGTTCTCTTTTCAGGGAAAGAACACCAGATGAAGCTGAAATCTTATTGAATAATATGTTGACAAATGAAAATAATTGGGCACCTCCTGAGCCACCTCCTGCTCCAATTAATGATCCTATTCTTAAACCAACTCTGAAGAAGAGAGGTGTTCTATTTCTCAGTCCCGAAGATATGCAAGAGGCAAAGAAATCTATGAAAGAAAAATATATTAAAGCTGAAGATGTTAAGAATTTACCTCCTATTGAAGAAATACATGGTCTTAATTTACCGCATATTGAAGAAGCATATGATCTTAATCCTTTATTTATTGAAGAACCTCCAGACCCCGATAACCCGACACAGGTATTAAAGGTAAATTCTCTCTATAGATATGATAAAGCAGAAATCCCTCCTGCTAAAATTGATAGTCAATGCATGCTTGGATGAGTTTGATAATTTTATGTTTAAGCAAGAAGACTTCAATGCTTATTTTGGTTGACAATTAAAACAAGATGCTGATATGATTAAATACTTGGGTGATTATATGGCTAATATTCAAGGTGAACTTAAACTTGTTAGCAAACATGCTTCTATGGTTACCACTCAAGTAGAACAAGTACTTAAAGCTCAAAAAGAATTGCTCAATGAGATGAATAGTAAGAAAAATTATTATGCTGTTAAAGTGGCTACTAGAACTGGTAGAATGACTCAGGAACCTTTGTATCCTGAAGGCCACCCTAAGAGAATTGAGCAAGATTCTAAGAGAAATAAAATTGATGCACCTAGTCTTCTAAAAAGAAGAAAAAGAAAAATGATAGAACTGTGCAAACTTCTAGTGAACCTATTGCTGAACCACCTGATAATCTGAATGATATCTCTATGTATGATGCTGAAACACAATCTGGCAATGAACAAGAACCTAATGAAAATGTTAATGATGATGTTCATAATGATGCTCAACCTAGTAATGATAATGATGTAGAAATTGAACCTGCTGTTGATCTTGATAACCCACAATCAAAGAATCAACGTTATGATAAGAAAGACTTTGTTGCTAGGAAACATGGTATAGAAAGAGATCCTTGGGTTCAGAAACCCATGCCTTTTCCTCCCAAACCATCCAAGAAAAAGGATGATGAGGATTTTGAGCGCTTTACTGAAATGATTAGACCTATCTTTTTGCGTATGCGATTGACTGATATGCTCAAAACAAATCCTTATGCTAAGCATATGAAAGATATTATTACAAATAAAAGAAAGATACCAGAAGCTAAAATTTCCACCATGCTTGCTAATTATACTTTTAAGGGTGGAATACAAAAGAAACTTGGAGATCCAGGAGTACCTACTATACCATGCTCCATTAAAAGAAACTATGTTAAAACTGCTTTGTGTGATCTTGGAGACAGTGTTAGTGTTATGCCTCTCTCTTTATATCGTAGACTTGATTTGAATAAGTTGACAACTAATGAAATATCTTTGCAAATGGCTGATAAATCAACTGCTATACATGTCGGTATTTGTGAGGATGTGCCTGTTGTGGTTGCAAACGTTACTATTTTAATGGACATCGTTATTCTTCATATTCCCGAGGACGATAGTAGGTCTATTATTCTTGGAAGACCTTTTCTTAATACTGTAGGGGCTGTTATTGATTTCAACAAAGGCAATGCCACTTTTCATGTTAATGGTAATGAGCATACGGTACACTTTTCGAGGAAACAACCTCAAGTTCATAGTATCAATTCTATCGGAAAAATTCCATCGATTATATTTGGAGGTTTTGAATTTCCTCTTCCTACTGTCAAGAAGAAATATGATATACTTATTATTGGGGATGTGCATACCCCCGTTGAGGTAACCTAGTGTTGTTCGAAATTTCTCCGGTTTCATGTTAATCGGAATGAGTTTATTAACAAGACTTGATCAACCTTGTTAGTGGATTCCTTTTGATGAGCATGAGATGGATGAAACTAGAAGCACAACCTTCTGTACCCCACTTTTACTTTCTGTTAATTATATTAAATAAAATAAAAATAAATAATTTTCTGTCTGTTATCTGATTATCTGTGCAATATAAAAATACCTCGAAAATAAAAGTTTCTCCGAATGCCCTGAAAATTAAATATGATTTTTTCTAGAATATTTGAGGATTTATGGAACAAAGAACACACCAGGGGGGCCAACCACCTTGCCACTAGGTTGGAGGGCGCGCCCCCCTGCCTCGTGGGCCCACGGTGGCCCTCCTCCACTTATTCCTGCACCCATCCTCTTCTTCTTCCTCCCACAAACACGAAAAACCAACTCAAGCACGAGTTCCAGCCCTTCTTGCTGCCATTTTCGATCTCCTTGCTCAAAGCACCTCTCACAAAACTGCTTGGGGAGATTGTTCTTTGGTATGTGACTCCTCCATTGGTCCAATTAGTTTTTGTTCTAGTGCTTTATTCATTGCAAATTTTTGCTGCTTAGGTGACCCTGTTCTTGAGCTTGCGTGTCAAATTTATATGGTCAAAAGTAGTTTTGATGCATGATATAGGCCCTAGGCACTTGTAAGAGTAGTTGCTATCAATATTATTGAGTTTGGTTTACTTTTATTTTGAAGTTACTAAAAATTTCAGAATTTTTCAGAAAATGGTGAGGAGATTATTGAGGGGCTCGTCGAGCCAAAGCTCGAAGGAAAAGGCACCGAAGCCAAAGTATAATTTGCCGCGCACGGCGGAGGTTCGGGCGTGTGAATGGCCTTCCGAGGATTTCTTGAGAGCAGCCGGGATTTATGAAGATTTTCATGAATTGGCTCATAATGCAGGCCTCGTCGCTTTCCTCCACGACCAATGCGATCAGTATCTCTTACTCACAAATACCTTTGTGCAAAACTTTCATTTTCATTCTAGGAACTCACCACCTACGGTGGAGTTTTATTTATATGATGAGCATAAGGAGATGTCACTTTATGATTTCTGTCGGATTTGTTTAGTCCCTTTTGGGGCCAAGACAGAAGAACCACATCATGATGATGTGGAGGGGTTTATTGATACTATCACTGTAGGAGAAACTAGGAAGGTTTCCGATGCACGAATCACTAGCATACATTTTCCTGTTTTACGTTACTTTGCATTATTTGCTAGTCATTGCTTAATTGGATGCGGAAACTGTGGAAACCTTAGTATCCCGTATATAATTATTCTGCTCCACGGTTTATACAGTGATAACACTTTTAGTATGGGCGGTATTATTGCTAAACGGTTAAGTCTGAACCGTACAAAGGGCCCCTGTCGGTGTCAAAACCGGCGGATCTTGGGTAGGGGGTCCCGAACTGTGCGTCTAGGCGGATGGTAACAGGAGGCAGGGGACACAATGTTTTACCCAGGTTCGGGCCCTCTTGATGGAGGTAAAACCCTACATCCTGCTTGATTAATATTGATGATATGGGTAGTACAAGAGTAGATCTACCACGAGATCAAGGAGGCTAAACCCTAGAAGCTAGCCTATGGTATGATTGTTGTCCATCCTATAGACTAAAACCCTCCGGTTTATATAGACACCGGAGAGGGCTAGGGTTACACAGAGTCGGTTACAATGGTAGGAGATCTACATATCCGTATCGCCAAGCTTGCCTTCCATGCCAAGGAAAGTCCCTTCCGGACACGGGACGAAGTCTTCAATCTTGTATCTTCATAGTCTAGGAGTCCGGCCGAAGGTATAGTCCGGCTATCCGGACACCCCCTAATCCAGGACTCCCTCAGTAGCCCCTGAACCAGGCTTCAATGACGACGAGTCCGGTGCGCAGATTGTCTTCGGCATTGCAAGGCGGGTTCCTCCTCCAAGTACTTCATAGAAGATTTTGAACACAAAGGTAGTGTCCGGCTCTGCAAAATAAGTTTCCACATATTGCCATAGAGAGAATAATATTTACACAAATCTAATCTGCTGACGTATTCCGTAGCGTGACATCACACCACGGCCAAGTCTTTATTTGAATCGTTTTACTGTCCCACCTCAGCGCGTTTAGCGAGCCGATTCCCTTGGCACGTCTTGTCAAAGCAGAGATCGTGTCCCCTTATTCCGGGATTCTCATCAATACGGGCGTGGGTAACCCAACCGCGCCATTGATTACGACGCTTGGGAGATAAGCGAGTTTTACCAGGCTGGTGGGGACACATAGTCGCGTCCGCCCAAATAAGGGGATAAGGATCCACCTTTTCATCCACGCCTTCTTCCTCCTTTGCCTATCCATTTCCGCGCACTCGAGCTCCAGCGCCCAAGTCCGCACACCCCACCTCAACCTTCTCCAGTCATGTCCGGAGCGGGAGGCAAGTGGATGGTCTCCTCCGTCACGGAGGGACACATCAAAAAACTGAGGAAGGCCGGATACTTGTCTAACGACATTGCGCACCGGCTTCCCGAAGAGGGGCAGCTCATCCCCACCCCTAGGCCCCATGAGAGGGTGGTGTTCCTCCCCCATTTCCTTCACGGACTAGGCTTTCCTCTCCACCAATTCGTCCAGGGGCTCATGTTCTACTATGGCCTGGATTTGCATGATTTGGCCCCGAACTTTTTCCTCAACATCTCGGCGTTTATCGTCGTGTGCGAGGCCTTCCTCTGCATCCATCCCCATTTCGTCCTATGGCTCAAGACTTTCAATTTCAAGCCGAAGGTGGTGCGCGACACCCAGGCGGAGTGCGGAGGCGCCATGGTAGGCAAGATGCCCAACATCTTATGGCTCGAGGGCTCCTTCGTGGAGACCCTAAAGGGGTGGAAATCGGGGTGGTTTTACATCACCGAGCCACGTGACCCTGAATGGGTCACAGCCCCCGAGTTCCGATCCGGACCCCCTACGCGGCTCACCTCCTGGAAAGAGACGGGCCTGTCGTGGGGTAAAAAAGGAGAGCTGACCGGACTCCAAACATGCGTCCAAACCCTGGTGGACAAGAAGCTCAAACTTGTCAACGTAGTCCAGGTTATGCTCATCTGTCGGATCCTCCCGTGTCAACAACGGGCTTTCAACCTATGGGAGTTCGACCCGGCGCAACACCGAACTCTGAGCAGGCTCTTCGACACAATGTACGAAGATGCCTGGAAGGTGCTTTTCAAGGGCGCCGAGGCCCCTGCATCCGCTACCGAGGATCGCGGATTCAGCACGTAGCGTCACGCTAGTGCGGTAAGCCGTTTTTACCTTTTACAGGGTATTAGTTTTTCATAGTTTGACTCCATGCGGGATCTAAGCTCCCTTACCTTTGACAGGTTTGGCAGGAGACGTCCGGACAGATCAACTGTCCAGCTCCTTTGCCCGAAGGCCCAGCGGACGCTCGCTTGGCAAAGCTGCTGGTTCCGGCACCCTATGTGGTGCCGGAGAAGAAGGCCGTGAAAAAGGCCACGGGGACTCGAAAGAGTGCCCGGCGCCTGGGGGTGTCGGATTCATCATCCGACGACTCCAAGACGCACTCCTCCCATGAAGACGAGGAGGAGGAAGAATAGACCTCTCCCCCTCCAGCGGGGGGAGAGAAGAAAAGGAAGGCCACCCCAACTGGGGAGGCCGAAGGGTCCAAGAAGGGGAAGACCCTTCCTCCGGACTGCTCCACCAACACCGACGACGGCGAAGAGGAGTGGCTGCACAAGGCCAAGCCCATGGCGAGATCGTAAGTATTCGGACACCAGAGCAATTCATAGTGTTCCTTTCTTGCACAGCTCCTCCTTACGCTGAATATGACTGTGCAGTCCGCCCAAAGCCGGGCTCGACGAGTCGTCGAGCGGCTCCCTAGATTCGTCGGATGTGAATTCGCTTCCGATGGCTACCTCCCCCCACCCTACGGACGACGCCGAGGTGGCGTCCCAACATGTTCCAAGCCAGGAGGAGGTAGTCCTGGAGGCGCCGCAAGGCAACCTCCCGGACTCCAGGCATAAAGGGGATAGAACCCCCAAGGGCTCCAAGTCCGGTCTTGAGCCGGACACCGCGCCAGAACCTTCAATGGTTCTGGACCCCGGTAGGCAGCCTCCTTCCAAGAGGAGCAAGCCTACCGAGCCGGTGACCTCCGTCCAACCGGAGGCACCGGACAATTTGCTGGAGGTGCTTAACGGCACCTCCATCGACGAGGAGCACCGCACTATTATGAGTGCGGTGATCCAGAAGGTTCAGTCCGCCAAGAGCAGACTGACTAAAGCCTGTGCCAGCCTTCTAACAGGCTTTGAGGTAAGTAAAGAATATGTAAAAATATTACCGCATAGACAGTAGCCCCTGATGCTCTGTTCGGCGTTTGGAAAGAAAAGTCGAATAGAGGATCTAATAACATTCGCAGGAGTCTAACATAATCAAGTCAATATGCGTATGCAGGCTTCGCTGCTGGCCTCCGCCGCATTGACTGCGGAGGTGGATACGTTGAAGCAAAACCTCGCGCGGTCCGAGAACGAGCTCGGCCATGCCAAGAGGCAACTCGAGGAGGGGGAAGGTAAGTAATACCTTGCGCAAGTATATAGAGAAGATGTGGTTGCAAAAAATGACAGGATCAACGTGCTATTATAGGGGCCACGACCGAGGTGGCAACCCTTAAGAAAGCACTGTCCGAGGCCGAAAACAGAGCGGCCGTGGAGCGCACAGAGAGAGGGAAGTAGGAGGCGCGGGCGGAGGAGGTGCAGAAAGAGCTCCAGGCTCTCGTGAAAGAACACGAGAGTTTGGAGCTTGACTCAAAGACGCAAGCGTCCGAGCTTGCGGCAACCCTTGAAGGCACGAAGTATGGCAAGGCCGAAGCCCAGAAGGCCCTCCAAGAAATTGAAGCGATGAAGAAGATAGCGGCGGGTAAGGCATTCATTATGCAAAGCAAGCACGTGAAAGTGAATTACTTGTTACTTACCCGAGTCCGAAGCTCTCCAGGAGCGTTCGCCGATTTTCCCCGCAGTGCGTCTGATGCCGCCGCCTACTACCGAGCCGAGGAGGGGAGCTCGAAGGAGAAGGTGTTCTGGTCTCAGTATGCTGAGGCCGGACACCTGGTGCCTTTGAGTGACCAGCTGAAGCAAATGGTCGAGCTCCACAAGGTGGCCGAACAGGCCATAGAGGGCCTCATAGTTCGGCTTTGGCCTGGAGAGGCTCTGCCTGGTAGCTACTTCGGGCTGGTGAGGCGGCTGGTGGATGCCTGTCCACGGCTTGAAGTAATCAAGCGCTCCGTCTGCATCGAAGGTGCCCATAGGGCGCTTGCACGTGCTAAAGTGCACTGGGGCAAGATGGATGCGGAGAAGCTGGTGAAGGACGGGCCGCCGCCGGGCAAGGAGCATCGCGTCCCGGAAGCTTATTATGAGGGCGTCCTGAAGGGTGCCCGCCTTATAGCGGATGAATGCTCCAAAGATGTAATTTTTCAGTAAACTCGCATTTGTGATCCAGTATGCTGAAAACTTGTTCATATGCGCTAAGCAACGCTTTTGAATTTAAAATATTACCTTCTGTGCGGCCGTTTATCAAATTGGGAGATGGCGAGTTGTCGGCTTCTGCCCCCATGCCACGAGTGCTGGGGTGTTCGGGATAAACATGAGCGCTCTTTTTCCCATTCTTGGGTCCTTCGAGGGAGGCGCTCAACACAACGAACAAGGCAACCGGACTATAATGCTTGAACACTCTCACTTAGCCATAGAATTCTATAATTTTAAATTTCGGCGAAGCCCCTAGTGTTCGGAAGACCGAGTTTGGGGCGCTATCCACACCTAGGCCGGACAAAGCCGACTCCTCGCTCTAAGCGGCATAAGTCTTTAGGGACTCGAAAACCTCTCGAACAGCGACCAGCTCTTGCCTCATCATGACAGTCAGTTTTAGCTTTCTCTACTAAGGTGCTTAGCCCAGCTCAACTGGGGCACAATCACAGTAGTTCTCCTAGTGCTAGCTTAGCTGATATAACGGAACGTAAGGTACCAAAACATAGGAGCCGGGCAAACCCAACTATTGACCCAAGACATGATTCAGAGCCGATGCATATAATGCTATAAGTTCGGGGTGCCGCACTTGTAAAACTGTTCGGACTTCTCACACCATATTGTGGGGTACTTAAGCCCCTGGCGTATTGGCCGTACCAAAGTGTACGGGTGCAACAAGTTATTAATGAGCATATATTCGTAAAAAAAAGAGTAATGCAATAATAGACGGAAGCTATGCATTGTTTATTTAAAAAAGCTGCGATCAAAGCAGAACGATACAAATAGTGCAATAAGCAAAAGATGGGACTATTTAACATGTCCTTTCCAGGGGCGAGCTACGGAATGGTATGTGAAACAGGTATACTGCTCATTATAGAGACCACCTTAGAGTTCCATAGTGCGGCGTAGCTTTCTGCTTCCCTGGTTGTATCGTTTGTGCGGCAATTGTACTGCCGGACAAGCCTTCCGAAGAATGGAGTCCTGAAAATAAGAGAAAATTAAGAGATCGGCAGCCCCTAGTGCGGTTTAAGCCGCGTTTCGGGCATGCCGTGATGGTGCCCCTCCCCCTATGCCCATGGTATTTCCAGAGCGTAGTTATGTACGTGCAACACTGGTTTCGCAAGTTCGCGAGGGCTGGGGTTGGGGCCGCATTGCTACGCTTGCTCGGAACGTGCCAGGCGATCTTGTTGTAGGTTACTCCGGGCGCACTTGATGGTGTCCACACGTTTAATGGCCGGACTGGAGAATTGCCTTGAGAGGCTGCTTTGTACTTCCGCTGCGATAGCCGCCGTATGCTCCTCCGTTCGGAGAGAGCGTTCGGTATTTCCATTGACCGTGATGACTCCTCGAAGGCCTGGCATCTTGAGCTTTAGGTATGCATAGTGCGGCACCGCATTGAACTTAGCAAATGCGGTTCGCCCGAGCAGTGTGTGATAGCCACTGCGGAACAGGACTATGTCGAAGATTAATTCCTCGCTTCGGAAATTATCCGGAGATCCGAAGACCACTTCAAGTGTAACTGAGATTGTACAGTTGGCCTCTACACCTGGTATGACGCCTTTAAAGGTCGTTTTAGTGGGTTTAATCCTCGAGGGATCGATGCCCATTTTCTGCATTGTATCCTGGTAAAGCAGGTTCAGGCTTCTGCCGCCGTCCATAAGGACTCTACTGAGGTGAAATCCGTTAATAATTGGGTCTAGAACCAATGCGGCGAATCCGCCATGATGGATGCTAGTGGGGTGGTCCCTTCGATCAAAAGTGATCGGGCAGGAAGACCATGGGTTGAACTTTGGGGCGACTGGCTCCATCGCGTATACGTCCCTTAGCGCACGCTTCCGCGCCCTCCTGGGGACATGGGTTGCGTATATCATGTTCACCGTCCGCACTTGTGGGGGAAAACCTTTATGTCCACTGTTGTTCGGCGACCGGGGCTCCTCCTCGTCATCGCTATGCAACCCCTTGTCTCTGCTTTTGGCATTTAACTTGCCTGCCTGCTTGAACGCCCAACAATCCCTGTTGGTGTGATTGGCTGGTTTTTCGGGGGTGCCATGTATCTGGCATGAGCGGTCGAGTATTCAGTCCAAACTGGACGGGCCTGGGTTATTTCTTTTGAATGGATATTTCTGCTGACCGGGTTTAGAGCCTCTGAATCCGGCATTAACTGCCGTATCCTCAGCATTGTCGCTGTTAATGCGGCGCTTTTGCTTGTTGCGACACGACCTGCCACTGCTGTCCTTGGTATCCGAATTACCAGGGCTCTTCGTCATGTTATTGCTGCGAGCTAGCCAGCTGTCTTCTCCCGCGCAAAAGCGGGTCATAAGTGTCCTGAGGGCTGCCATAGATTTTGGCTTTTCTTGTCCTAGGTGTCGTGCAAGCGACTTGTCACGGATGTTATGCTTGAAGGCTGCTAGGGCCTCTACGTCCGGACAGTCAACGATTTGATTTTTCTTGGTTAGGAACCATGTCCAGAATTGTCTGGCCGATTCCTCTGGCTGCTGAATTATGTGGCTTAGGTCATCGGCGTCTGGTGGTCACACATAAGTGCCCTGGAAATTGTTGAGGAATGTGGCTTCCAGGTCCTCCCAACAACCAATTGATTCTGCTGGCAAGCTGTTAAGCCAATGCCGAGCTGGTCCTTTAAGCTTGAGTGGGAGGTATTTGATGGTGTGTAGGTCATCCCCGCGGGTCATGTGGATATGAAGGAGATAGTCCTCGATCCATACCACAGGGTCTGTTGTGCCATCGTATGATTTGATGTTCACGGGTTTGAAACCCTCGAGGATTTGATGATCCATTACTTCATCTGTGAAGCATAGTGGGTGTGCGGCGCCTCTGTATTGGGCTATATCACGACGCAGCTCAAACGAGCTTTGTCTACTGTGTTCGGCCCGGCCGGATTTACTATATTCGGAGTGACGATTATCGTCTCGTGTTGTGGGGCGCCCACGCGATCCGTAGATCGATCTTGTTTGCCTTGCCTTGTCCTCCAATATATCTCGCAGGTCTGGCGTATTTTCCCGTGCCTTGGTATTTTTTGAGCGGTGCCGGGGTGCGACTTGAGTGGAGGGCCGAGAGGCCTCTCTGTCGCGGCCACGGGGTGTCCGGTCGGCCGCATCATGCACTGGTGATGTAGGTTTAGGTGCTTCCTCCTCTAGTCGGGGTAGTAACCTGCGCTTTGGGTAGCTCTTGGAGGGGCGTTCGAGTTCATACTCTTCGGCCGCAAGGACTTCAGTCCATCTGTCAGCTAGCAAATCTTGATCAGCTCTAAGCTGTTGCTGTTTTTTCTTGAGGCTGCTTGCCGTGGCCATAAGCCTGCATTTGAAACGCTCTTGTTCGTCGAGGCTTGCCTCATCTTCGGAGGGAGGCATATAATTATCGTCCTCGACCTCTCTGTCTGCCGCTCCCTCATGAGGGCTGGCTTCTCCATCCTCCTGTGTTGAATCTTGCTGGAGGTGGTTGTCTTCGGCACTGTCCGGGGTGTTATTATCTCCCGTGCCGGAATCACCGTTTTTGCTTTGGCGGGATTTAGAGCGGCGCCGCTGACGCCGGCGCTTAGGCTGCTTCTTGGAGGGGTCATCCTCCGCTGTTCCATCGCCATTGCCTTCTTTTGGGGTGTCCACCATGTATATATCATACGACGAGGTGGATTTCCAGTGCCCTATAGGCGCTGGTTCTTGATCGTCTCCTGCATCGGCGTCCATACCGTCGATGTCTTCGGAGTCGAAGTCGAGCATGTCGGTTAAATCATCGACAGTGGCTACAAAGTGGGTGGTGGGTGGGCTTTGAATTTCTTCGTCATCCGCATACCAACCTTGCTGACCATAGTCCGGCCAGGGCTCTCCTGATAAAGAGAGAGATTTTAGTGAATTCAGAATATCGCCGAAGGGCGAGTGCTAAAAGATGTCCGCGGTGGTGAACTCCATGATCGGCGCCCAATAGGGTTCGATCTGTAGGGGCGCGGAGGGCTCGGAGTCTGGAGAGGAGTCCGGCTCCTTGGAGTCACGGGCTTCACAGAGAATAGGGCTGGTGTTCGGCTCGATCGCCGTAGAGATTGCAGCCCCCGAGGCGGTGTCTAACCACCCATCCTTGATTGGTGTGATCGGCTCCGAGCTAGGGGTCGGAGCGGACACAGGTGCGGCCTCCAGGGCACTGTTCAGCGGCAGAGCTAGATCATGCCCATCGTAACAGTGCGGCGCACTCGGCTGTGGCTCGAATCCGTCGAAGATCAAGTCTCCACGGATGTCGGCCGTGTAGTTCAAACTTCCAAATCTGACCTGATGGCCAGGGGCGTAGCTTTCGATCTGCTCCAGATGACCAAGCGAATTGGCCCGCAGTGCAAAGCCGCCGAATACGAAGATCTGTCCGGGGAGAAAAGTCTCACCCTAGATCGCATCGCTGTTGATGATCGAAGAAGCCATCGGGCCTAAAAGTGACGACACAGAGGAACTCTCAATGAAAGCACCAATTTCGGTGTCAAAACCGGCGGATCTCGGGTAGGGGGTCCCGAACTGTGCGTCTAGGTGGATGGTAACAGGAGGCAGGGGACACGATGTTTTACCCAGGTTCGGGCCCTCTTGATGGAGGTAAAACCCTACGTCCTGCTTGATTAATATTGATGATATGGGTAGTACAAGAGTAGATCTACCATGAGATCAAGGAGGCTAAACCCTAGAAGCTAGCCTATGGTATGATTGTTGTCCATCCTATAGACTAAAACCCTCCGGTTTATATAGACACCGGAGAGGTCTAGGGTTACACAGAGTCGGTTACAATGGTAGGAGATCTACATATCCGTATCGCCAAGCTTGCCTTCCACGCCAAGGAAAGTCCCTTCCGGACACGGGACGAAGTCTTCAGTCTTGTATCTTCATAGTGCAGGAGTCCGGCCGAAGGTATAGTCCGGCTATCCGGACACCCCCTAATCCAGGACTCCCTCAGCCCCATCTTTGGAGGCATCTATGCTACACGCCTAGCTGCACATTTTAACATACCTATTAGGCATGCTGAGAAGGAAGAAAAAGTGTTGCCTCGTGTTTATCTAGATTATAAAAGTATGGTGGCACATGATTTTATTATTAAGAACAGGGCAGGAGAGCTTAAATATCAATTGTTCTTTAATAAACATCATCCTCAGACTATTACCTTGCCTGCTCCTTCTTGGCTTGATTTGACTGTAGGCACGTACCTTGTTCCGTTGACGACTATTCACGCCTACCGGAACCCTGCACCAGCCGAGGAGCCAGAACCAGAACCACAATTTGATCCTTCACGACAGTCTAACTATCAGTGGGATCCGGAGATGATTGCCAGCCAGTGGAAATCATAGCCTTCTTCTTCCTCATCGCAGTACGACCCCAACTATTATTATGGATATCAGCCGAGCCAGCCTTGGCCATAGACCAACTTAGGCCAAAAGCCTAAGCTTGGGGGAGTACGTATTTCTCACCGACATTACATCTATGTCCACACACACCCATTGCTAGATGTCGGTGTTCATACTTTTTCATTGTATCATCCATGCTAGTTTATTTCCTTTTATGCGTTCTTCTTGTGTGTTTAATAAACCTTAAGAAAAAACCAAAAAAATTAGTTGTAACTTTTAATCAGTTTAATTTCCATGCTTGTAGTAGTAATTAAAAAGAAAACCCAAAAAGATTTCATGTTCTTCTTTTGCTTGTTGGGAGCTTTCCCGTGTAAATAGTTTTATTTCTTTTCTTTTCTTTGGGGGTCAGTAGGAGAAGACCATGATTAAATTGTTGAAGTGGATCTTATATGCTTTATTGTTGATTTAACCAAGAGCCCATATTGCTTTGTCTTCTCCTGTTTATTGAATGCTCGCAGATTCCAGCTTAGTCCAATGCACGTGCACTCTTATTATTATTCACATCATTCGGTCGTGCAAGTGAAAGGCAATTATGATGATATATGATGGACTGACTGAGATGAGAAAAGCTAGTACGAACTCGACCTCTTTTGTTTTTGTAAATATGATGAGTTCATCGTTCTTGATTCAGCTTGTTATGAACAAACATGTTCGCAATGACAATTAGAGATCATAGTTGCTTGTGCCATGCTTGATTAGCTATGAGTTATAATGGTTTACCTTGCGTGCCAACATGCTATTAAAATGGTTATGATGTGGTATGATAGGGTGGTATCCTCCTCTGAATGATTTAAGTGACTTGACTTGGCACATGTTCACGCATGTAGTTGAAACAAATCAAGATAGCCTTCACGATATTTATGTTCATGGTGGATTATATCCTACTCATGCTTGCATCCAATGTTTATTAATTTTAATGCATGTACATGGCTGCTGTCGCTCTCTAGTTGGTCGCTTCCCAGTCTTTTGCTAGCCTTCACCTGTACTAAGCGGGAATACTGCTTGTGCATCCAAACTCCTTAAACCCCAAAGTTATTCCAGATGAGTCCACTATACCTTCCTATATGCGGTATCTACCTGCCGTTCCAAGTAAATTTGTATGTGCTAAACTCTAAACCTTCAAATAATCATCCAGTTTTGTATGCTCGAATAGCTCATGCATCAACTAGGGCTGCCTGTATCTTCCATACTAGGCGGGTTATTCTCAAGAGGAGTGGGCTCCGCTCCTCACTCACGAGAAAATGGCTGGTCACCGGGATGCCCAGTCCCATGCTTTATGCAAACTAAATAAAAAATAATTGCAAAACAAAACTCCCCCTGGGACCTGATGTATGTTGGAGGCACTCATTGTTTCGAGCAAGCCATGGATTGATGTTTGTTTGTGGAGGGGGAGTATAAACTTTACCATTCTGTTTGGGAACCACCTATAATGTGTGTAGCATGGAACATATCGCCATCTCTTGGTTGTTATGTTGACAATGAAAGTATACCGCTCAAAATATTATTCACCTCTATTTTAAAACCGAGCTCTGGCACCTCTATAAATTCCTGATTCCCTCTACGAAGGGCCTATCTATTTACTTTTATGTTGAGTCATCACCCTCTTATTAAAAAGCACTAGCTGGAGAGCGCAACTGTCATTTGCATTCATTATTGTTAATTTATATTGGGTGTGACTATGATTGGATCTCTTTTACCATGAATTACAATGTCTAGTCAGTCCTTGATCTTTAAAGGTGCTCTGCATTTATGTTTTGCGGTCTCAGAAAGGGCTAGCGAGATACCATCTTGTTATATCATATTATGATTGTTTTGAGAAAGTGTTGTCATCTGAGATTTATTATTATGGCTTGCTAGTTGATTATGCTATTTATATGGGTAATCATGAGACCTGAGAATCATTGCAAATATGGTTAGTTATGATCTTTGCTGAAAACTTGAATGCTAGCTTGACATATTTACGACAACAAGAACAAACAGAGTTTGTAAAAGTGTTTCTTTATTTCTTTCAGTTTGTCAACTGAATTGCTTGAGGACAAGCAAGGGTTTAAGCTTGGGGGAGTTGATATGTCTCCATCGTATCTACTTTTCCAAACATTTTTGCCCTTGTTTTGGACTCTAACTTGTATGATTTGAATGGAACTAACCCGGACTGACGCTGTTTTCAGTAGAATTGCCATGATGTTGTTTTATGTGCAGAAAACAAAAGTTCTCGGAATGACCTGAAACTGCACGAAATATCTTACAGTAAATAATTAAAAATCCACGCCAAAGATGAAGACCAGGGGGCCCACACCCTTGCCACGAGGGTGGGGGCGCCCCCCCTAGGGTGCGCCCCCTACCTCGTGGGCCCCCTGGAGACCTCCCGACTCCAACTCCAACTCCAACTCTATATAACTACTTTCGGGGAGAAAAAATAGAAGAGAAGATTTCATCGCGTTTTAGCCGCCGCCAAGCCCTAAAACCTCTGGGGAGTGCTGGTCTGGAGTCCGTTCGGGGCTCCGGAGAGGGGGATTCGTCGCCATCGTCATCATCAACCATCCTCCATCACCAATTTCATGATGCTCACCGCCGTGCGTGAGTAATTCCATCGTAGGCTTGCTGGACGGTGATGGGTTGGATGAGATTTATCATGTAATCGAGTTAGTTTTGTTAGGGTTTGATCCCTAGTATCCACTGTGTTCTGAGATTGATGTTGCTATGACTTTGCTATGCTTAATGCGTGTAACTAGGGCCCGAGTGCCATGATTTCAGGTCTGAACCTATTATGTTTTCATCAATATATGAGAGTTCTTGATCCTATCTTGCAAGTCTATAGTCACCTATTATGTGTTATGATCCGTTAACCCCGAAGTGACAATAATCAGGATACTTACCGGTGATGACCGTAGTTTGAGGAGTTCATGTATTCACTATGTGCTAATGCTTTGTTCCGGTTCTCTATTAAAAGGAGGCCTTAATATCCCTTAGTTTCCATTAGGACCCCGCTGCCACGGGAGGGTAGGACAAAAGATGTCATGCAAGTTCTTTTCCATAAGCACGTATGACTATATTCAAAATACATGCATACATTACATTGACGAATTGGAGCTAGTTCTGTGTCACCCTATGTTATGACTGTTACATGATGAACCGCATCCGGCATAATTATCCATCATTGATCCAATGCCTACGAGCTTTCTATATACTGGTTTACGCATATTTACTTTCCCGTTGCTATTGTTACAATCACTACAAAATACCAAAAATATTACTTTGCTTTCATTACTCTTCTGTTACAGTTACCATCACTATCATATTACTTTTCTACTAAACACTTTGCTGCAGATACTAAGTTTCCAGGTGTGGTTGAATTGACAACTCAGCTGCTAATACTTGAGAATATTCTTAGGCTCCCCTTGTGTCGAATCAATAAATTTGGGTTGAATACTCTACCCTCGAAAGCTGTTGTGATCCCCTATACTTGTGGGTTATCACCGCCCCCTCACACACCACACTCTCATTCTCCCACTTGTTCCCCATCACTTGCCGGCTTCTCTTCCGCACGGTTGGTTGCAAGTCTACCCCACCATTCTCTTCTTCTCCTTCCTTGTCCACTTCAATTGATTGAGCCGTGCTCGATGATACGTCTCCGTCGTATCTACTTTTCAAACACTTTTGCCCTTGTTTTGGACTCTAACTTGCATGATTTGAATGGAACTAACCCGGACTGATGTTGTTTTCAGCAGAATTACCATGGTGTTATTTATGTGCAGAAACAAACATTCTCGGAATGACCTGAAACTTCACGGAGCAACTTTTTGGAAAATATGAAAAATACCTGCAAAAGGTGAAGGCCATGGGGCCCACCACCTGTCCACGAGGGTGGGGGGCGCGCCCCCCTACCTCGTGGGCCCCCTGATGCCTCTCCGACTCCAACTCCAACTCCATATATTGTGTTTCGGGGAGAAAAAATTAGAGAGAAGAATTCATCGCGTTCTACGATACGGAGCCGCCGCCAAGCCCTAAAACCTCTCGGGACACTACAAAAAAAATACACTTCCGTGATGATACGTGTTTGTCACAGTAGGTCGCATTTTTTGTCAAGCATGTACATCCATGACAAATTTATGACAGAATCAAGATAGTCATACATGTGCTGTCGTAGAAGTGTTCCATGACATTACCAAAATTATCATCACGGAAGTGTGCACTTCCATGACGATAAATCACGTGTCACAGAAGTGCTTTCATCAAGGGTGATCGACACGTGGCATCCGCCGTAACGGAACGCCGTTAAGCTATCAGGTCGGGTTTTGGATCCGATAACCCGTTAACAGCCCCAACCAATGGGGATTTTCCACGTGTAAAATCATCATTGGCTGGAGGAAACACGTGTCGGCTCATCGTTGGGACAAATGTCATCCACTCATTGGACAGAAGGCGCCTATGATACATCGACACGTGGCACGGCCCAACAGAGGCCCATTCTTGTGAAAAGGCCGGCCCGTTTGACTTGGTCAAAAGGTGGCGGGCCGGCCCATGGAAAGCCTGTTAACGGCTTGTTCGCATATAGCCCATTTATAGCCTGCTAACCCAAGGCCAGTTACGCCCTATCCGAATTAGGCCCAGTACCATCATCTGGGTCATCCAATATGATTCCAGCCCATTTTCACTTCTGGCCCATGTATGGCCCATGACGTCTTTCGGCCCATATGAGGCCCTATGTAACTCTTGGCCTATTAACAGCCCGTGGTGAAACTGGCTCGTAATGAATAGTGTATCACTTTACACCCATTAGTGGCCCTTGGTGAAACTGGCCCGTAATGAACAGTGTATCACTTTATACCCATTAACGGCCCATTATTCCGATGGGACGTTTCCAGCCGCCCATGTTATCTTTCGACCTTCTCAGAGCCCATTTATTCTTGGGCTCATTTCTAGCATTCATTTACTTACGGCCCATTACTGTCATTTTTTGCTTGTGGGCCAAATTCAGCCTGTGGTTACAGTCGGCCCGTTTGTGGTCCGTTAATACGTTGGGCCATTTTCATAGCGTCATCAAATATGGCCTATTAACGATGGCCCGTTTACGGCCATAATGTGGCCTGTTATTGGCCCATGTTTGGCGAATCGATCATACGTCTCGTATAAGGCCCATTGATGATACGGCCCGTAGAAGGCCCATTATTTCTACGGCCCGTAGAAAGCCCATTGTTTCTACGGCCCATAGAAGGCATATTGTTTCTACGGCCCGTAGAAGGCCCACTGTTTCTACGGCCCATAGGAGGCCCAGTGTCACTACAGTAAATATTAGCCCATGATTATTGTGGCCTAGTTTTAAAAAATAGGTTATTGCAGCCACTAGCAAACCGCGGAAAAAGAACTGCACTGACTACAAGCAAACAAATAAACAATACAACAAGGAAATAAATAAGCAGGCAACTTATGCTAGGCTATCACGGCTATTACACATATTACATCCACTGGGCATCAAAGTTCGCCACCAGTGCAAATATAGGGAACAAAGCAGCATATAAACGCCAATGCAAAACAAGTCCAGAACTGAAACCACTTCAGAAGAGTTCAAGAAGCAATATCCTGGGTACCCATAATGCTGGCAAGATGCTTAGCAAGCTTATTAACTTTCTCTTGTTTGGCGCTTAAATCCTCCAGCGCTTGCTGTTGCACAAGAAAGGATTGGTGTTTATCAGCCACAGTAACTTGCTATTCGAGTTACTGGCCAGTACCGCTGGCACAAGCACTTGTAGCTGGCCAGTACCGCTGTCCTGTTCAAGAACCCCCTCCAATTCAAATGGCTGATAAACAAGAAAAGAAATTGAACATACAGACATTGTATGATATACGGATGTGGTAATTCACATATATGTTGTCTAACCAAACAAGACAGCATGACACAGTTTCACATATATGAGGCCTAACTAAACAGGATAGCATGACACAGTTTCAGATATATGATGGATAACTTAACAGGATATAATGGCATAATTCAACATATGATGAGTACCTAAACAGGATGACATGACACAACTATATGATGTCTTTCTAAAATAGGCTGGGATGAAATAATTCACATACATGTTGTCTAAGTATACAGGATGGCATGATATAATTGACATAATTGATTCATATACTAAGCAGCTGGCACTCGCATGTATGATCTCTAAACTAAGCAGATAGAATTCAATATTGTGCATATGATGTCTAAACTAAGCAATGCAAGACACCATATGCATCATATGAGAAATATAAACATTGCAACTTAGAGCATACACCTCAGGTGGGATATAGGACTGGCCATCTGTCTCTGAATCCTCCTCTGAGGAGCTCCCTGTAACCATCGAGACATATGTGTCAACAGGTACCATTGCCTGCTCTGAAGACCTTCTTTTCACTCCAGATTTTTCCATAACCGGCTCAAATGGCTGATACACATGAAGAGTAGTTCAATATACACAGATTGTCGACAAATGGAATATGTAATGAAAAAAAAGATGGCATGAGATAATTCACATATATGATGCCTGGCTCCATGGCAGTGCATAATTCACATATATGATAACTGGCTGAAAAACATGGCATTGCATAATTCACATATCTGATATAGAAAGCAAACAGGAGGTATTCACACAAAGCATGTCTAATCTAAGCAGATGGCATGGCAATGCAAGACACCATATGCATGATATGAGCAATATAACTCAGCCAAGTTAGAGCATGCACCTCAGGGGGGGGGGGATACGACTAGTCATCTCTCTCTGAATCCTCCTCTGAGGAGCTATCTATAACCAGCAAGAAATCTGCATCGACAGGTAGCACTGACTGCTCAGAAGACCTTGTTTTCACTCCAGATTTTCCCATGACCGACTCAAATGGCTGATGCATAGGAAGAGTAGATGAATGTATAAACATTGTTGACAAATGGAATACATTATGGAAAAAATATGGCACGATACAATTCACATATACGATGACTGGCTAAACAAGATGGCATTGCATGATTCACGTATATGATGCCTGGCTAAAGAAGATGGCATTGCATAATTCCCATATACTCCCTCTGTTCCTAAATATTTGTCTTTTTAGAGATTTCAAATGGACTACCACACACGGATGTATATAAACACATTTTAGAGTGTAGATTCACTCATTTTGTTCCGTATGTAGTCACTTGTTGAAATCTCTAAAAAGACAAATAGTTAGGAATGGTGGGAGTATGATATAGAAACCAAACAGGTAGCATTCACACAAAGCAAATCTAAACTAAGCTGATGACATATAAGATGTATAGTGTAAGCAATGCAAGGTGCCATATGCATGATATGACCAACATCAGCATGCCAGGTTAGAGCAAACACCTCAGGTGGTAAACAGGCGTGGTTGGCTCCTTCTGAATCTCCATCTGAATAGTTATCTTCCTCTGGAATACAATCTGGAAATGCAGGAGGGGGCACTTCGCCCACCATGGAGCGGCGTCTGCATGACATTATATTCGCACGCAACAGTGTTCTCTTTTTCTCTACATGTTCAGTACGATTGTGTATAATATCTGACATGCATAATAAAAAATAGTTAGATTTTGTAAGGCCTAAGGGGTGCATGCAAAAATCAAGACTGATGGTAGCAAACGAGTGGATGGATCCAAAACTAATGATAGCAGGTAGATTATAGCTTCAGTTTAAAAAGATAGACAATGGATCATCTATTGTTTGTTGCCCACCCAACATGAACCACATAGAAGACCCAGATGAACCAGATAGTAGACAGATACTATTCGTTGCTGGCTCGATATGAGACCCATGGGCAATTCAAAACTCAAGATTGAACGATAAAGTAGCAGGTAATAATAACCGATGTATAACGTAAGCAAACACGAAAGAATGCGACCTCTCTTCCGGAACTGTGTAGTCCTCAGGTTCATCTACTCAAGTCGATGATGGTAATGCAGTTGGCGTGGCTGCCGGCAACGGGGAAGATGATCTGAGGCGGTGAAAGGAAGTCTGCAGGGGGGATCTTTGCTGCAGTGAACGCTTCTGTCGATGGTGCACCTAAGGTGGGGTGGATGACGGCACGGCAGGAGCAGGACGTAACACACAGAGTTTTCTTTGACGCCTATCTGAAAATGAAGTAAATCTGTAAGGGCTCCTTAGAATTGGAGGATTCTATAAACGCAGGGACAGGAAAAACACAGGAATAGGATAGGAATGCACATGCAAAATAGAGCATTTGGAAACATAGGATTTTAGTCAACCTGGGTGTTTGGCTCACATGAATTGGAAGAACAGAGGAATGGAGAAACAAAGTGATGCGACGAGTGTACAACCTCTTTGGCATAGCCTTGTGGACCTCAGGATCATTGGGTTGGACGTGGAGGATGGTGATGATGCTGGTGTGACTGTCAGAGGCGGGGAAGAAGATCCGAGGCCTCTGGAAACGGTGCTGAGGGTACTGCTCCGCTGTGATGGACGGTTCCGTCATTGGAGCAGCTCCGCTAAGGTGTATGGCGACGAGGCTGAAGCATGACAAGACAGACAATGTTAATCTGAAGTGGGACCCTAATATCATCTGCAATAGATGATGTAAAATACATCACCAAAAAGTGTTAGATGTAAAATGCATCAGCCGCACCACGGCTGCTCCGACAGATGCTGTAAGTACTGTTCACTCTGAACTTAACTGAAGAAAGTGAACTTCACAGTCGAAACTGAATTTTACTGTCGAAACTGATTGAACTAGTGACAGAGCATTGCAATAGATGTTTAGGGCGTTCGAGCACTAGTAGCAGGGAAGCAGTGATCTAAATCAGCAGACGCTCGAGCAGGGAACGCACTAGCAGAGAGCAAGTCGTGCAGTAGCACCGCGAGCGAGTGCTAAAGCAGCAACTCATGTAGCTGCCGAAGGTCATGCAGCAGCAGCAGCGCAAGCGAGAGCAAGAGCAGAGCAGCAGCACAAACGAAAGCAGGAGCAGTGCGGCAGCGCGACCGACAACAAGAACAGAGCCGCGGCGCGAGTGAGAGCCGGAGCAGCTGCAGCTAGTGCCGTTGTGGAAGTCGCCGCCGAGGAAGCAACGACATGGGGGAGAGACATCGTGGATGATGTGGCCGGCGACGGCGCCGTCGATGGAGACACGCCATATCTGCTCAGTATCGAGCACCGGCGGCCCCGTGAGATCGAATAAAAGATAAAATGCAGCGATGAGTGCAGAACCTCCTTGGTGGCGCCGAGTTGGCCTCGGCTTCATCGGAGGAATTGGTGAGGGTGTTGCGGTTTCGGT
The DNA here is from genome assembly GCF_002162155.2 of Triticum dicoccoides. NCBI lineage: Eukaryota > Viridiplantae > Streptophyta > Magnoliopsida > Poales > Poaceae > Triticum > Triticum dicoccoides. The sequence goes on along the minus strand of NC_041384.1, from coordinate 572,162,053 downwards.
GGGGCAGGTCAAGACGGTGCTGTGGGGATTGAGGTGGAATGATAGACGAGGCGAACGTCGGGGCAGCTCCTTGGAGGTGGAGGACGGGGCGGCTGATCCGGTGGGACGACGAGATCGACAACAGATCCTCAACCGGTGCGGTGGATGAGGGACGGCGAGCTGTTGCGGTGGACGACGTAGTCGGGGAAGAGTCTCCGGCTGGGTAGCGGTCGTGAGGCCGACGGAGGAGCATGGGGTTTCGCGGGTTTTGGCAGCCTCGATGTACGAATGGGGGGCGAAGGGGGAGGGGTGAGCCAAGCTTAGGGACGCGCTTGTCCGAAATGTAGGGTAAGTTACCAGCGTACCCCCACCGGTTTTGACACCGCGACGTGGAACTTCATTTTCGGTTGAGGGGTAGAAGGGGGATTTCGCATGTCTGGGTTGCGGGAGCGATTTCGGATGAGGGAGTTCTCGCGCGCGTCCAAGTTTCGGGATAACAAGGCGTGGCGCGGGTTGAAGAAGCGGGAGTTTCAAAGCAGGTGAGACAAAAGATACTCGAGCTTGAAAATTTCGGGATAACAAGGTGTGGATTCCTTGTTCGGCAGAACAAGCTTAACGTGTAAAAAAACAATTCATACAAGACACAAGAGAGTCATGTCCCCTTTTACTATATTGCTATAGATGCCATTGAAAAAACTACAAGAAAAATGTAAAAAAATCGGGAGAACAAGATTGCCCTGCATAGTACCAAATCGATTCGCACTTCCCTCAACAACAACAACAAAACAAATCAATTCCCACCAAAGAAAGAGTAATGTCCCTTTTTATATGATTACAGATGCCATGATCTCGAATTTCAATTTTTGAATCCACGTTATGTTGAATTCAAATATATCGTTAGGTGACCTTGCGGTTTATAATTGATGTAGTCGTACATTTTTATCTTCCACCATATATGAACATTTTACTCCACCATGTGAACATATATATTGTCGTCTACCATATGGACTAAATTTGAATCAATTTTCCTTACTTGAATACGATTGTTGTCAAGTTATACAATAATTTAAATATTATCTTGATAACAAAAAACATACATATAGCAGTAATCATATTTCACTATGAACTAAATGTACCATACGCTCTCCAATTCAAATATTTGTATCCATTTTATGTTGAATTCAAATCATAGTACATTATTGGTCTAGGTAGCGAGATGTTTGGGATAATCTAAACCCTGTTTTCCTACATATAATTTTTGGCTGAATTGGGACAAGTTTTTGTATAAGCCTCTTGCAAAACCGGAGATTCTCTCAACAAGCCTCGTGGTTCCGAGAGGGAACGTGTCGCCTTTGTGTGCGAAACGATATACGCTGCCTCCCCCCTGATTTTATTTACAGAGGCAACATAGAACTATATGAGTGCCCAGTTAAATTTTGGAATTATTTCAGGTTCATTTGGCCTTTTTATACATTAATTGAGTTTCTGGACTTTTAATATGCATAATCTAAATATGAATTGCATGCACATGCTCCGGTGCACCAAAGTGGGTTGAAAAATCACATGTGTGTCCCTGGTTGAATTTCTAGGTCCCATGGAATAAATGGGAAAGAAATTCAAACATCTGGGCGTCATGACTCGGCCGAGAACATCGAGAAACTTTGATTTTAAATTCATGTAAATCAAAATCGCCTGGAAATCATGAAACTTGGCATGGTGTCATGTCATGGCACTAACATGTTGTGGTAAAAAATTGGGCCGATTTGGAAGCTCGTGGTTCTAAGAGGGAACGTGCCACCTTTGAGTGTGAAACGATATACACTGCCCCCCTTGAGTTTCTTAACAAAGGCAACATAGAACTACATTAGTGCCCTATTAAATTTTGGAATTATTCCGGGTTCGTCTGTTGTTTTTTATACATTAATTGAGTTTCTGGTCATTTAATGTGCATAAGTGAAATTTAAACTGCAAGCACATGCTCTCGTGCACCAAAGTTGGTTAAAATCACATTTGTGTCCTCGGGTGAATTTCTAGGTCCCATGCAAGAAATGAGAATAAAATTAAAACATCTGGGCATCGTGGCTCGGCCGAGAACATTGAGAAACTTGGTTTTAAAATTCTTGTAAATCCAAAGCACGCCTGAAAATCATGAAACTTGGCATGGATGTCATGTCATGGTACTACCATGTTGTGGTAAAAAAATTGGCCGAATAGGAACAGATTTTGGTATAAGCTTTTGCAAACCGAAGCTTCTCTCAAGAAGGCTCGTGGTTTTGAGAGGGAATGTGCCACCTTTGAGTGCGAAATGATATACATTGTCCCCCTTGAGCTTATTTACAAAGGCAACATAGAACTACATGAGTGCCCTGTTAAATTTTGGAATGATTCCAGCTTCGTTTGGCCTTATTTACACATTAATTGAGTTTTTGGTCATTTAATGTGCATAATTCAAATTTGAACTACAAGCACATGCTCCCGTGCACAAAAGTTGGTTTAAAAATCACATTTGTGTCCTTGGGTGAATTTCTACTCCCTCCTTCCATCTATATAGGTCCTAATGCGTTTTTTGAGGCTAACTTTGACCAAACGTTAGAGCAATAATATATGACATGCAACTTACACAAAGCATACCTTCAATTTTGTATGTCAAAGGAGCTTCCAATAATATAATTTTCATAGTATACATCTCATGTGCTATTAATCTTGTCAATAGTCAAAGGTTGTCTTGAAAAACACATTAGGCCCTATATAGATGGAAGGAGGGAGTAGGTCTCATGCAAAAAATTAGAATAAAATTCAAACATATGGGCATCATGGCTCAGTCAAGAACATTGAGAAACTTGGTTTTAAAATCATGAAACTTGGCATGGTGTCATGTCATGGTAGTACCATGCCATGGTAAAGAAAATTGGCCGAATAGGAACAAATTTTGGTATAAGCTTCTTGCAAATCGGAGCTTCTCTCAAGAAGGCTCGTGGTTCTGGGAGGGGACGTGTCACCTTTGTGTGCATAATTCAAATTTGAAATACAAGCACATGTTCTAGTGCACCAAAGTTGGTTGAAAAATCACATGTGTGTCCTCGGGTAAGTTTCTAGGTTCCATGCAAGAAATGGGAATGAAATTCAAAATTCTGGGCGTTGTGGCTGGGTTGGAAACATTGAGAAACATAGTTTTTTAATTCCTGTAAATCCAAAACACGCATGAAAATAATGAAACTTGGCTTGGTGCCATGACATGGCACCAACATGTTGTGGTAAATTTGCAGTCCGATTTGCGAAGGCGCACACATTAACAATCAACAAAGTCATTTTGGAACAAGTGCTGTCACGTTACAATCGGAAACACAAGTATTATTGAAACCGTGGGCGTTCTACTTACTAGTACCATTTACATGCCGCCATGCGTCCCCATTTTTTATTAGCTAGGAGGCACCATGCAGGGTAGCTATTTGAGTACGAGAGGCGTGCGATCAGACCCCTACGCGTGCTTATCGGGAGGAGAGCCCTTTGACCTCCATCTGCCGTCCACCTCTCTCCCAAGGTCTCCATTAATGGCGCCCGAGCCTCTGTTTAATGGTGTGGCTATGTCTCACTCGACTGAGATTTAAGAGAGAAAAAAGAAAATCTAAAAGCACGGATCTTGATGTAAGATCCGACGGACCTATATAGCATCTACTGCGACTTATAGCAAGACTAATGAATATATAAGGACAATTATTTTTTTATCAAAGAAGGGCTTGTCCCTTTCGATTTTCATTACTGAAAACCACCACAATTCACAAGAAGTTCAGCACAACTCCAGCCTAAAATGAAGGACTAAAAGCTACTAGATTGAAATCGCAACATCCCAAGAGGCCAACAAAGGCCAAACATCCGCGCTAGAACCCAACATTTCATAACCAACAACACAATCCACATCCTAAACCGATTATTACATCAAAAGAAACCAGGAAACTAGTCTCCGCGGCGAGCGGCGATGAGCTCTTTCGTGTCGTCAAGACGCTGCTTGGGAACATCCAAGGATTCCTCCACCAGCCTTTGGCGCTTGTTGCGGAGCATGTCATTCTCGTCCATAAGTTTCTTCAACAAGGCACTGGTCTCCTCCTGCAAGTCTGCACTTCGGACGATCTTCTCCCTTAGCAGGTCGCGCTCGGTCCGGAGCCTCTCATTGCCCTCCTTTAGTTGCCGGATGACGCCGGTAGCCTGTTCAAACGAGGCTATCATGTCGTCCTGCAACCTCGCCGAGACGGAGATCTGATCCATCTGGCTATGGACGATCGCATGCATGCGCCTGTAACAGTCGTCGCCTGCCCGCGAGAAATTTTCCCAGGCCGCCGCGGCACGGCGAGACATCTCTGCTGCATTCGTGGCGTGGCGGGACATCTCTGCTGCTTCCGCGGCGCGGCCGGACCAGTTTGCTGCATCGACGGCGCGGCGGGACCTCCATGCTGCTTCAGCAGCGCGGCGGGACCTCTGTGCTGCTACGGCGGGACATGTCGGCTGCTCTCACAGCGAGGCGGGACATCTCTTGTGCTTCCGCTTCCATGCTCGCCTCTCCCTGGTGGCAATCTCTCAACCCAGAACTCATGCTGGCCATGGCAGACGCGAGGGAAGGATGCTGAATGACTTGCTTGTTTTTGTGGACGAGGAGTTGAGGAGGAATGTGCAGTCATCTTGGAATACTAGTATTTATAACCGAGTACTAATACGCTCCTAAGTGGGAAACTGTTTAGGTTGTGATCGGTGTGAACAGGTTTGCAATTCAATATAGCATGGAGTAATTTGGAATGTGACGACACGCAAGCTCAAAATTTATTGACGGTTCTAGTTTCGAAGTGCGGCACTATTCCCGGATGGAGTACTTCTTTTTCTACTCCCTCCTTTCCGGTTTTATAGGGCTTATCTCAAAATTTTAGTTTCTCCATTTTATAAGGCTCAATTTGGTTGTCCCCAACACATGTTCAGATTCCAAGGGGCATTAAATCATTGCATGCAAGTATTAAGAGAAAATTGACCAATGCATGTACTTTATGCATGCATGCATTGCAATTAATGCATTAAACCTATCTCTCGGGACTTCTCGCACACACCATCGTGCCACCCACAAAAACTTGTACTCTGAGTTTAGTAGTATGTTATACAGGAAGAGAAGAGGTGCACGCAGACACTCGTCCTCTCACACACGCGTCTGTTTTTTCTCGAAAAGGAGGATGATGACCCCCGGCCTTTGCATCTGGGAGTCACACATGCAAATTATTGAAATATATCGAGTGCAGTGCTTTGATGTGTCGCGTCAACACGTACATCAACGAGAAGTTTGATTATCCTCTCCCTCGCGGACTTAACTGCACCTGCCTTTGGCTGTATGACAGGTTGGCCACACACCTATAGGGCCCACCTGTCATACATGCAAAGGCAGGAGTGTCCCTCCCTCGCCCATGAGCGTGGTGGCTGGCAAGACTAGGAGAAGCTTTTGCTACACGCTCTCCCTCCCGCACGCGGTGGACATGCAGCAGTTCAATCAGTGTCAGATGGCCAGAAGCGTACTGTAGTACTCCTCCAGTGTAGTAGTATTCCATCATTGTTCGACTTCCCGAAGAGGCGAAGAGCCAAGCGCAGCCCGGACGCTCGTGTGGCAGTTTCATGTGTATAGCAGTCTAGGATAGCGTGTACAGTGTCTGTAAGCTTAAAATCGCTGGGGTCGGCTCCATGCTATGTGGCCGTCTCGAAGTGTTTTAAAAAAAATAGTCTTCTAGCCTTACCCGAAAACTGCCGCGCGTACTGCCCGGGAAAAGCCCCGCCCTCAACTTTTAATTACGCAAAAATAGTTCAAGCTTGTTCGTTCTATATAAATACAGTACTTAGTGTATGTTTATTCATCCGTGGGGTTGTTCAATGAATGGAGGGGCGGGGAGCACAAGTGAACAATGCTATAGTACTACTGGTAGTAAGTAGGAGTCCTACAGTAGTCACCTTAAATAGAGAGTTTCTTTTCTTTAATGCCACGTACACAAATTGAAACGCTTGTTTTGGAGAGAAAAAAGATAATCACTCCACTATATATGGACGCAGGGGCCTGAGCACTTGCTTTACTAGGGTTGCTCTCTTCATTCTCTCATCCTCTCCAGATATAAACATGACAGCGGTAGCGACATTTTCTCTCTGCTCACCGCTGGTCACAGGTCCGATCGGATCCCTTCGGCCGGTGTGTGTAGAGGACTAAAAGGTGCATCATTCACGCGGTCATCACCGCCGAGGGAGGAAACCCACAGCTGCCAGAGGGGCCCGATCCTCTGCCCGTGTCGTTCTCTCCGACACATTGCCGGCTCGGGAGGTCCTCCGACCCTTCTTCCTCCCTGCCATATTGTCCGCAGATCTGACCTGCCGCCGCCGACATCCCGGCGACCCTCAGGTATAAGTTCTTTGAAAGCGGCCTTGCTCTACTGCCTCAGCTCCCCACGTGTCTTCATGTGCATCTTTTTCTACTTCCATCAGCTCTTCCAAAGCCACCTAAATTTTTAGTATTATTAGAGGTAAAGCTACTTCATGCATTTGAATCTAGGGCTTTGTTCAAACAACGAAGAAAGGGGGGAAAGTTGTAGCATGAATCTAGGACTTGATTCAAAGAGGAAATAATATGGTGAAAGTAGTAGAGACCGGTGATGGAGTCCTAGATTAGGGGGTGTTCGGTTAGCCGGACTATACCTTCAGCCGGACTCCTAGACTATGAAGATACAAGATTGAAGACTTCGTCCCGTGTCCGGAAGGGACTTTCCTTGGCGTGGAAGGCAAGCTTGGCGATACGGATATTCAGATCTCCTACCATTGTAACCGACTTTGTGTAACCCTAACCCTCTCTGGTGTCTATATAAACCGGAGGGTTTTAGTCCGTAGGACAACATAGACAACAACAATCATACCATAGGATAGCTTCTAGGGTTTAGCCTCTCCGATCTCGTGGTAGATCTACTCTTGTACTACCCATATCATCAATATTAATCAAGCAGGACGTAGGGTTTTACCTCCATCGAGAGGGCCCGAACCTGGGTAAAACTTCGTGTCCCTTGCCTCCTGTTACCATCCGGCCTAGACGCACAGTTCGGGAACCCCTACCCGAGATCCGCCGGTTTTGACACCGACATTGATGCTTCCATTGAGAGTTCCTCTGTGTCGTCGCCATCAGGAAGGATGCCTCGCCCCGTCTTTAAAGATGGCACCGTTGCTAAGGGAGCTTTGGTTGTCGGCCAAACCCTTCGGCTAGGCGGTTTTCTTATGACCGCCTGTTCGACTTCAGCGCCGACGATGACCTCTCGAGCCATCGAAAACAATCTCCATGTCAGCTCGGAACTCGCCGAGCAGTTAGATCCAATGGAGCTCTCCTCCATAGATGAGCTCTTGGATCGCTTCGCCGCCTTGGGAGTCGCTATGGATTACGACCAGATTGGGCCTAAACCCGATCTGAGAGAGATTAACTCTCCCCAAGTCACCCATCACGTTGCCGTGGTAGAGGGACAGTGCGACGACCCTTCATCTATCTTAAGGTCTCTTTACGTCCGGATTCCCAATCCCTCCAAGCCGGATACCCGCGGAGGGGAGAATATCACTCAAGACCTGAATTTAGAGTCAGCCGACGGACTGGATTCATTGGACAACATCCAGGAATCCAAATTTTCGAGTTCGGAAATTCCTCGGCCTTTGAGCCTTAGATGGGGTGAGGCTTCGGATTCAATTCCACCCACCCACCCAAACATTAGTGATCTATCCCAAATTAGGCAAGAGCCCGAAGAAATCGTACATCATTACTGGGCCAGATTCCTCCTGGTTATGAACAGGATAAAGGACTGCCGCGAGGAAGACGCGATTTCATTCTTCTGCAATAATTGGATGGACAAGGGAATCCTCAATGCCATAAGTCGCCGTGATATTACACGCTTCGCTGACTTGGCGTCCATAGTACGAAAGTACTATGCGATGGAAAGCGCCTGGAAAACCGAAATAAAATTTTGGGACAATCCGGCCCTGAATGCAAACCCAGTCCGAAATAAAAGGGTACATCATCGCCAGACACCCGGGTCAAACACCAAAAAGCAAAAACCCTCTACAGGGCATGGGACCGTATTGGAAGGATGGCTTAATGGACCCTGTAAAATTCACAGTACAGAGGACGCCACACCAACTCACAGCCTTAGAGCATGTTGGATACTCTGGCAGGTGGCCAAAATTGGCGAAAATCTCCTAATTCCAGAGGCCAAAGAAATCCACCCCAGAGACACCAATACGGTATTAACAGTCTTTGAGACTTTCGCATCAAATAATATGCGAAAAAGGACACTCCGCGGCCTTGCCGAAGTCTACCAAGTAGCAACAATAAATCCATGAAGTGACACGGCTATTACCTTTAGCGCCAGTGATGAACCTAAATTCCGAACAGCCCAAGCACCAGCCGCATTGGTCCTCAGTCCAATAGTGGACGGCTTTCGCCTTACCAAGGTACTCATGGACGGCGGCAGCGGATTGAACCTCATTTATGAGGAAACCCTTCAAAAAATGGAAATAGACTGGAACCGCATTAGGCGAAGCAGCACAACCTTTAGAGGAATAATCCCCAGTCGGGAAGCGCCCTGTACAGGAAAAATCACACTAGATGTGGTGTTCGGCACGCCGGATAATTACAGGTCCGAAGAGGTCACGTTCCATGTGGCTCCGTTCAGTATCGGTTATCATGCTCTGCTAGGGCGGGAAGCATTTACAATCTTCCAAGCAATACCCCATTACGGATACATGAAGCTCAAGATGCCCAGGCCCAACGGGATCATCACTCTCGCTAGTGATCCGGACATAACACTCCGCGCCGAAAACAAGACAGCCGCACTGGCCCTTCAGGCACTATCCGAAGCCCTAGCGGCTGAGGAACTGACTGCGCTGCGCTCCACGGTGAATGGAGACGACGTGGTACTCGACAAAAGATCCAAGATCACCTCCTATAAATCGGCAGACGAAATAGTCAAATTCCAGGTCCATCCAACGGACCCCAATAAAACAACTTCCATCAGGGCACATTTAAACCCTGATGTAGACGCCGCACTGCGAGAGTTCCTACGAGAGAACTGGGACATTTTGGCCTGGCACCCCTCAGACATGCCAGGAATCCCACGCAGGCTGGCCGAGCACAGCTTAAATATCCAAACAGGATTCAAACCTGTCAAACAGGCTCTTCGGCGTTTTTCCGAACCTAAGAGATAGGCCATGGGAGAGGAGCTAGCAAAGCTATTGGAGGCCGGATTCATCAGAGACATAAAACATCCGGATTGGCTAGCAAACCTGGTGATGGTACCAAAGAAGGACAAATCCTGGCGCCTGTGTGTTGATTTTAAAGACCTTAACAAGGCTTGCCCAAAGGATCCCTTCCCCCTCCCCCGCATCGATCAAATTATCGATGCTACCGCAAGACACGATTTGTTGTGTTTCCTCGACGCATATTCCGGCTACCATCAAATCAAGATGGCAGAACCAGACCAAGCCGCAACGGTATTTATCACACCATACGGCCCATTCTGCTTCAACATGATGCCCTTCGGGCTCAAAAATGCCAGCGCAACATATCAGCGCATGATCCAGACATGTCTAGCAAGCCAGATCAGCAAAACAGTGGAGGCATATGTAGATGATGTGGTCATCAAAACAAGACATGTTGAATCTCTAGTAGACGACTTGAGGCTCACATTTGATAACCTCCGAACATACGACATCAAGCTCAACCCGGAAAAATGCGTTTTCGGTGTTCCAGCCGGAAAGCTCTTGGGCTTCATTGTATCCGGTAGAGGAATCGAAGCAAATCCAGCCAAGATCTGAGCTCTGTCGCAACTGGATATCCCAAAGGACCTCAAACAAATACAAAAGTTAACCAGATGCGTGGCGGCTCTAAGCCACATTATCTCCCGCTTGGGAGAAAAGACCCTACCCCTTGACCGCCTCCTTCAGCGCACCGAACACTTCAAATGGACGGATGCAGCCACGGTCGGACTCGACGAAATAAAAGCCATACTGGCAGCAAACCCAGTCCTGGCCGCGCCAAACATTGGCGAACCAATGCTATTATACATTGCAGCAACACATCATGTTGTAAGCGCAGTGCTCGTCGTCGAACGAGAAGCGGACGGACACAAATTCCCCCTTCAAAAGCCGGTCTATTACATGTCCACTATCCTCACTCCCTGCAAATCACGGTACCCGCATTACCCAAAGATTGCATACGCGGTATTCATGGCATCCCGGAAGCTACGACACTACTTTCAAGAGTGTTCAATAACAGTAGCCTCGGAAGTACCACTTAACGATATTATAAACAACCATGACGCAACGGGCAAGATTTCAAAATGGGCCATTGAGCTCCTCCCGTTCGACATAACTTATAAGCCACGGCGAGCCATCAAGTCGCAAGTCTTGGCCGACTTTGTCGCAGAATGGACGGAGGCCGAACTCCCTAAAGAGTACGACACATATTCAAATTGGATCATGCATTTCGATGGCTCCAAGATGTTGGCCGGACTGGGGGCTGGCGTCGTTTTGACGTCCCCCACAGGAGACACAGTTCAATACGTACTCCAGATTATGTACGCGGACTCCAACAATGCAGCCGAATATGAGGCCCTTTTACACGGTCTCCGGATGGCAGTATCCATGGGCATTCAACGCCTAGAGGTGCGCGGGGATTCGAACCTCGCAATATCCCAAATAAATGGAGACTTCGATGCCAAGGATCCAAAATTGGCAGCTTACCACAACGTCGTCCTAAAAATGTCAGCTCGGTTCGAGGGGCTTGAATTTCACCATATAGCCCGGGAAAATAATCAGGCGGCAGATGTCCTGGCACGCATCGGCGCAAAACGCGATGTAGTCCCCCCCAACATCTTCTTGGAAAGGATATTCAAGCCATCCGTAGTATGGGAAGGGGAGCCGAACAATAACAGCCCGGACCCAACCGCACTGCCCGACACCGAACATTCTGACACAATCGGACGCTCTGCCAATGAAATAACACCTTCAGCCCACGTAATAATGGCAGTCATCGCCCCGTGGACAGAACCATTCCTCGCCTACCTTATTAGGCAGGAACTCCCCGAGGACCAAAATGAGGCACGCTGCATCGTGCGGCGATCCAAAGCCTACAAAGTCCACGAGGGAGAACTTTATAAGAAAAGCACTACCGGAGTCCTTCAAAGGTGCATCTCCGAAGAGGAAGGGCAGAACCTCCTGGCTGAAATTCATGCCGGACTCGGAGGTCATCACGCTGCAGCTCAGTCCCTTGTGAGCAAGGCCTTCCGCACATGCTTTTACTGGCCGACGGCCCGGGCAGACACCCAGGACTTAGTCCAACGATGCATCGGTTGCCAGCTCTTTGCAAACCAAAGCCATATGCCACCCACCGCCCTCCAAACTATCCCCATCACTTGGCCCTTCGCGGTCTGGGGGCTTGACATGGTTGGACCCCTTAAAGGCGGAACCCACAAGCAAAAATACTTACTGGTCATGGTGGATAAGTTCACCAAATGGATAGAAGCCAAGCCTGTTAAGATGGCCGAATCCGTACCTGTGATAGACTTTATCTCCGGGGTTGTACACCGTTACGGTGTCCCCCACAGCATCATCACTGATAACGGCACGAACTTTATGGCCGACGAGGTAAAACTCTGGTGCAAAAACATGGGCATCAAGCTCGATTATGCTTCCGTCTATCACCCACAAACTAACGGCCAGGTCGAACGTGCAAATGGTCTTATCATGAGCGGCATTAAACCCAGATTAGTGCGGTCCCTCATGGAATCCAACATGCACTGGGTAGTGGAGCTCGACTCCATACTCTGGGGGCTGCGGACCACGCCAAATCGCACCACCGGATACACACCATTCTTTATGGTGTACGGCGCAGAGGCAGTTTTGCCTTGCGACATAATTCATGACTCACCTCGAGTGCGCATGTACGAAGAAAGAGAAGCCGAGCTCGATCGGTAGGACAGTTTGGACGCATAGGAGGAGGAGCGTGACGTGGCAAAAGCCCGTTCCGCATTCTATCAACAGCAGGCTCGATGATACCAAAGCAGAGAAGTACGGGCCAAAAAATACAACGTTGGCGAATTAGTTCTACGCCTGTCGGACAAGAAAAAGGACAAACTCAAGCCCAAGTGGGAAGGTCCCTTCATAATTGACCAAGTTCTGACTGGTGGAGCGTACCGCCTGCGAAATGCATCGGATAACCGACTCGAGCCGAACCCATGGAACGCAGCCCGTCTCCGAAGATTCTATGCCTAGCGTCGGACTCTGTGTTCGTCTCCTTCCTCTGTCCATTTTTTATATACTTTCTGTCTTACATTCCTCTTCTTCTCTCTCAATCTCTTATAGCCTTTAAAAGCTCATAAAGTGACGCGCTATTCGCGCTCATTAAACCTGGGGGCTTCTTTAAACAGAAGCTTATTTATACGGGCTTCATGCCCAACACATGTGTCACACTTCCGCATGTACCTTTTATTCACCATTATATGCATCGGTATGACTTAAGTTTTGGCCAAGCTGGGTTGCCTGGCTCCTGTGCTTACCCCTACGTTCCCGATTGTTCGGCTAGGTGGTAAAGGGAGCACCTCTGCGATTGTTACTGCCGGGTCAGCCGGACGTGTACCTCAGACTGGGTGAAGCCGAAAGCTAGCGTTCTTAAGGGAATATTCGGTCGGTGAACTAAAGATGATCTTTTTCATTTTATCTATATGCCCCTAGATGTTTTTCCTGCGTTTCTTTTCGTAGCATGGACATGCACTTTAGGGCATGCCTCCCAGGGAAAGGAACCCCTAACGGAACTATTCTCCCTGGAAGATGTTTCTTACTAACCATGTAATATAACATAACTAGTCGGGCACTTGTCTGTTCACGCACTAATGACCCCTACGCCTGGTCTCCATGCATTCCTCGGTTCCTATATAACCGCATGAGAATTCGGACACACTCCGGACCGTCAGGTCCCGAGGCTGAAGCGAATGGGTCGGCCATGACAAATGATCTACAATCCGGCTAGAAGGCATTATAAATGTCAATTAAATTACATTGTCATTTTGACTGATTGTATTCCTCTTCAATACCATCTAACAGGCTGTCTAATTTACAGTCCTGCTGGGAATACTTTGCGGCCAACTCTACTTGGCCGTATACTAAGCTTACAGGGATCTCCTTCCCATCGGGCCCTATAGGACCGACCTCGGCCATATGGTTGGGGTCAGCCTTTGAGTACCGCGTCTTCACCATGGCCCATGCCTCCCTCGCGCCCTGACGGCAGGCCGATATCTTCCACAATCGGAAGTGCCGCCGTGCTCCCTTTAGCTTCTCCACAAGCTCTCCAAGACCTTCGGGCATGGAGACGGATGGCCACAGGGCCTGGGTGACGCCTTGCATCGCCTGCCAAACTCGATCAAGCAGTTGCGAGAGCTCGGGAAGAAGGTCACCCGTAGAACCGGACGTCTCCTCTGCAGGACGACCTATTAGCACACCTACAGACATTGCTCTGTTAGCCGACTTCCCTGCCGAACTTTCTTTCACAGTTCGTTCAAGCACTTACTAAATATGCCGCACCGAAGCCGCTGATTCTCCTTCACGGAGTCTGATAGCTGGGCACGAACATCTTTCAGCTCGATGCCCAGCTTGGTGTTGGCATCTTGGAGATTGTTCTTCTCCCGCCTCACCTTTGTCAGCACCTTCTCACCAGCCTTTAGCTGGCGTAGGAGGTGTTGCATTTCCGGATTCGATCCGGCACCATCTGCAATTTCATTTATCAGATTCGCACCCATGCCGTGCTTCGCAAAATACTTATCTTTCGAAGTGTATATTACCAAAGGGGGTCTCCTTGGGCTCCCCTGTCGCGGCTAGTGTGGCCTCAAGTTGGGCTTTGCACTCTTTCCAGCTGCTTGGACAGTAGGGAATTCTTTTCTGTAAGAACTTGCATAACAAATGACCCTTAAATCAGTTATTCTAACTGTTTCAAGTCTCGGGGGCTATTGGTATATATATAATTACCAAAATTTTCTTACCCGTATGTCTTTTACATATTGCTCCGTGGCTCTGGCTAGACCATTTTGAGCGGCAGGGAGGTACGCATCTCCTGAATTGAAGGCATCCAATGCCTCTTGGGAGAAACAAGCGTCCCGAAGAACTGTCCGGCGACGCATGTGGTTCATGGCACTCTCCACCTCGGAATTGGTGGCAGACAGTCTGTCCGCATCCTCTATCGGAGGAGCGTCCGGTGTGCGCCTCGTGTTCGCCTCCGCTTCCAGACCAGGCTTTGGAGCCTTGTTGGTGGAGGCGCGATTGGTAGCCTCTCCGGATATAGTCCGGCGAGGTCTCTTTGTCCTGAAGAGAGCATGAGTGTCAATGTGCCTCGAAGGTATAACACTTGGGATAGGGGGCGCGCCATACCTTTGCACTGACGCCTCGGTTCGGACTGCACTTCTTTTCTGCCCACGGGGCCCTGTGGCCCCTCGTTGGCTTGTCGCCACAGGTTCGGCCTTCCGCCTCAAAAACCTCCCCTCCAAAGTTCAGTTGTAATTAGGAAACTGAAAACATGAGAGGGCGGACACCTATTCGGGGTACTGGGACTTCGATCTCAGTTACCTGGGAGGCCGGAATTAGCCCAGGGTAATCGGCCGTAATGGCCACCAAGGCGTTGTCCTTGCTCAATTGATGAAACACTCCATCAATCAGCTCCACAGATATGTCCGGATCCTCTTGAGAGGCCAGGTCGAGGGACCGTCCTGGGTCCTCGGGTTGTGGAGGAGGGCTGCTTATTTCCTTAACAGCCCGGCGCAGTTCCTGTGTTGAAGTCGTCAGACTGAATATTTAACAATGGGAATACAAAACGGATGGGCAAGTAAATGCGACCACTTACTCAGCTTGGGGGATTGTGCATAGAGAATCCACCCTGTGGGTTGACGCGGAGAAATTCCTCCTCTTCTCCCTTATACAAAGTGGACAAGATCTTTAGTAGAGCGGCAGCTGAATCTGGCCCCTTACGGCCGTAGCGGGTGGCGTCGTCCTCCCCGTTGAAGTCCCACATGGGGTGGCTTCTATACTGAAGCGGCTGCACCCCCCGCATGATGCATTCAGCCATAACCCCGATCATGGTTAGTCCGGAATGGGCTAACAATCTTATTTGGCCCATCAGGTAAATGATGTTCCTGCCACTTTCCCTCTGAGGGCTCCGTGGACGCCAGCTTAGGCGCTTCTTTAAGGGGGCATTGTCGAATTCAGGGAGGCCGATCCGGACAGGATCCGGCAGCGGGACGTCTTCTATGTAGAACCATTCCGAGGGCCAGTCTTCGGACGCCTTCTTTGGGATTCCGGACAGATACCCGGTCCCGGCGATGCGCCACACTTCGGCTCCGCCCACTTGATACATTGACCCCTCCTTAGAGCAGGGCACAAGGCAGAATAACCTTTTCCATAGCCCGAAATGAGCCTCGATGCCCAAAAACAGCTCGCAGAGGGCTACATAGCCCGCGATATGCAATACGGAGGCTGGTGTGAGATTGTGCAGCTGGAGGCCGTAGAACTCCAGCAGCCCCCGGAGGAATGGATGGATTGGAAACCCGAGCCCCCTTATTAGATAGGGGACAAGGCATACCCGCTCTCCTTTGGAGGGATTGGGGGCACTCTCGGCTTGCTTTCCGCCGTTATAGATGGCAAGACCGGCTCGAACCGGGACCATGTAGGCCGGGGGGAGGAATCCCTTGGTCTGGAGCGTCACTAGCTCGCTATGCGGGATGGAGCATCTCTCCCAGTACCCAGGCTGAGGGCTGGAAGGGCGAGAGGAGGAGTTGCGATGGCTGGCCATGGTGGAATGGGCCTTTGTCGGATGCGCTCTGATGAACACTCGCGAAGGGGGGAAGATGTGGTTTGGATCTAAATCCTCGTCCCCTTAAATAGGGCAGCTCATATACGTGGCTAAGGGTGTGAATGTAAAAACACTCGGACTTTTCATATTCGTTTGACATGTGGGAAGCGGCCATTATTGGGCGTAGAAGCCAAGGAGTGCAACATCTACAAGAAACCAGTATTTATTCAACAGGTACACGGAATTTGGGGGAGAACCCGCCTTGCAATGCCGAAGACAATCTACACGCCGGACTCATCGTCATTGAAGCCTGGTTCGGGGGCTACTGAGGGAGTCCTGGATTAGGGGGTGTTCAGATAGCCGGACTATACATTCAGCCGGACTCCTGGACTATGAAGATACAAGATTAAAGACTTCGTCCCGTGTCCGGAAGGGACTTTCCTTGGCGTGTAAGGCAAGCTTGGCGATACGGATATTCAGATCTCCTACCATTGTAACCGACTTTGTGTAACCCTAACCCTCTCCGGTGTCTATATAAACCGAAGGGTTTTAGTCCGTAGGACAACATAGAAAACAACAATCATACCATAGGCTAGCTTCTAGGGTTTAGCCTCTCCGATCTTGTGGTAGATCTACTCTTGTACTACCCATATCATCAATATTAATCAAGCAGGACGTAGGGTTTTACCTCCATCGAGAGGGCCCGAACCTGGGTAAAACTTCGTGTCCCTTGCCTCCTGTTACCATCCGGCCTAGACGCACAGTTCGGGACCCCCTACCCGAGATCCGCCGGTTTTGACACCGACAACCGGATACCCAACCGGTCTCTTGGTTGAAAAGGGAAATAATGGGAAAACACAGTACAAACTGGATAAGGAACAGATCTATTATTGGTTGAAAAAAGGATAGAAAGTGGCGGCTGATGGACAAGTCAACAGAGTATGTCCAGAATTAGATTTGCTGCCATCACATAGTAAAAGGTCTCCAGGATTAGATTTGCTGCCCTCACATAGTAAAAGGTCTCAGGATTATATTTGCTGCCCTCACATAGTAAAAGGTTTCCAGGATTAGATTTGCTGCCCTCACATAGTAAAAGGTCTCCAGGATTAGATTTGCTGCCCTCACATAGTAAAAGGTCTCCAAGATTAGATTTGCTGCCCTCACATAGTACAATGGCACTCCTACTGTTTCCCCCAGTATGATAAGTAAGTTGCTCCTTTACACTGTTGAGTGTCCTGGTGTCCCCACGGCCCCATGCCCTTAAACCAACTCTTTAGCTGCTGTTGATTTACTGTGTCTAGTAAACAAGCAATGCCACCATTAAAGTAATCCCATATTTGAGGAATCTCATTGTTGATCGTAATGCTTCTGGAAACATGAAGCATTGGTGACATTTTAAAATTTCTATTGTCCTTGCGTGATTGCCATGGACATAATTAAGATGCTTCTTTTCATTTTGTATATGTTTCATATATTCTTATTGACCAGCAACTATTTACATTCTATCTTTTTGTGCAGATAGGGATATCCATTTCATTTTGTTGCTATTGTGACCTTTTGGTGAACTGCACAAAACACTTTTTTTTGGAATGAGTGTCTTGTGCAGTTCAACTAAAATGTCACGTGGGCAACATCTCTCAATTTTGGTGGAACTGCACAAAATGGTGATAGGAGTTTCCAAAATCTCGTCGAGTTCTGCTGGTAATCTCGTGCAACATTTTATTAGCCTTTGCAAGATGGAGCCATCACTGTCACCACAATGGCACTTTATTTCAGTGGAACTGCACAAAAGGATAAGAAAATTATAGTTGCACCTTACATGAGCCGTATAGCCAACCTTAATGTTCCTCAATTTTAGTGCAACTACTAAAGAAGAACCTGCCAGCTCACAAGAGCAAGTACTTCTTGCTAGCTGGATGATGCAATCTTTGCTTCATTTCAGGTGAACTGCAGAAAAAGGCGCATGAATTGAATCTTGGAACTCCAGGAAGACCTCATCCAAGTAGAGCTAGAGGTTGAGTTCAAGGAGGCCGCTATTAAAGTGAAATCATGCTCTCCTGCCTCCTTGTTTGTGTTGTGCAAACATGCTGTGCAAACAGGAATACTCAACTACAGATGTTGTGACGGTCAAGAGAATTTGCCAAGTTCTTCTATTGTATGACATGGCTAGCCAAGATGGATTTAATCCCGATATTCACTTTATAAAAAGGCTCTAATGGGTTGGTTCTGAATCTTGCAAGCTAGGAATCAGTGAGATGTGTAGGCATCTTTGTTGTACTTATTATTTGGATCTTATTTGTTGGTTCTGAATCTTGCAAGCTGGGAATCAATGAGATGTGTATGCATCTTTGTTGTACTTATTATTTGGATCTTATTTGTTGGTTCTGAATCTTGCAAGATGGGAAACACGGCATGATGATGCACAGGACAACAACCATAACAAACAGTTCAAACTTGGTAGTATTATCTTTGTGAAAGTGCGACAAATGTGTTGATCGTGTGCGTCCTGAGAATAATAATTCTAATTGTTGTGCATGTTGATCCTGTGGCACTGATAGAACGAGCGAATGCATTGCTTCTTTTAAGTACAAATTTCTATTAAAGCTAATTAAATTTAAGTAAAGTGACCACTAACTCCTGTTATTACAGTACCAATACAGATCCGCTCGTGAACCGACGTGCGGCCGAGGGTGCATCTTCGGCCGGGCATGCAGCGGACGAGGGAGGGGTAGTATCTGTTGTCGCATGTACACACTCAGCTTACTGTTGAATCTAGTTCCCCAAGAGCTGAAAAACAAACTGTTGCCGCCGCCTACACACTCGTTCACTTGAAGAGACACTAATGGCGATCCGAGGGGTGAGCCTGCTGGATATGGACTTCAGCAAGGAGTTCCCCTTTGAGTTCGCCATTCAGTCCTATGGCTGCACCAAATTGAATGTGATGTACACCAACGATACGGACTCAGTGAAGCTCTGCCTCGCCTCAGTCCTATGGCTGCACCAGGTTCTGGAGCATTCGCCTGTTTCATCGGCAGCGCCGACTGCACCTTCGCTGCGGTGGAGAGAAGGAAGAACGTGACGATTCGGCCATCTGGTGCAACAAGCTTGTCGACATCCAGAAGCAATACAAGATCATCAGCAGCAGGCAGGAGAAGGACTCCGTGGTTGACCTCGCTGAGACCATCATCGACCCATGATACGCAAACATGAAAGAAGACGACCTGAACACGTGGGACGTACCTCTGAATCTAGCCTACATAACCTACACGGCCAAGGACGCATACGCATGCTACGACATGTACATGTAGATTTTGGACATGATGGCGTGTCTGCTTCCTGTAACCGACGAGTACACACACAGTCGCAGCGTCATGATCAAGCGTGCCAGGAAGGTCTAGATGTTGTACTTTATCTGTTTATAAGCACCTTTATCATCTGAGTGTTTCATGCATTAGCCTATGTATCGTAATTATCTGTTTTGTCCGAAATATTTCTTTTAAGAACCCATTAACCTGATTTCTTTTTTAGTGGCTATTTGCTTATGTATCTAAACTAGTTCACTTGTCCGTAAAAAAAACTAGTTCACTCGGCTGCCGTGCTTTGAATCTCCTTCCTCCCAACATATTCCCCTCCTCAGGTGGACCCAGCAGGTCTCTGAATTTTCTCCCACTTTTTTTCGTTGTAAACTGAGTTTTCTCCCAGTACTTTCCCCTAGAACCAACTCAACTATCCCACGTCTAGCCTAAAAAATAATAATACCCCATGTACTATTAACTCATCAAATTAAAATGATATTTTATTTCGTAATTTGAAAGTTCTTACAAAATAATAATAACAATTGTTTATATATAACTTGGCAAGTTAACTCCTAGTGATTGCGTACATAAGCTTGCAAAGATTTTACTGATGTGCAATCATGTGTTTATGTTTTTATAACATTTCTCCGTCTAGCCCAACATGATATTTTCACCCAGCCCAGCAAGTCCGCGGATTTCGAGAAAAATGCAAATTGGATTTAAACGGGCTGCATAGATGCTACATCATTGTTGCACTCAGCCCACCAAATGGACTAAAAAACAAATGGACTGACAGCTGGGTCCACGGCCACAGCCTAGTTTTTTGTGATTTGCCAAGTAAGTCGCTTTGTTAGGCGTGTTGGGCTGCAAATCTTTCAAGACGAGGAGAGCTTTCATTCGGCTGGCCGAGAAAATGGCCCATCAGTAATGAGAAATGGGCTGTACATTTTTAAAACACATCAAACTGGCAATTAGTTTCAAATATCTTTTTTTCATTTTGAGATTTTAAATTACATTAATTTTTATGCGTGGAGAATTTGTTGGATTTTATATTGATATACATTTATTTTTGTAATCAGTTTGAATGCGAGTCGAAATTTCAGGATTAAAAACAGTTCGGACCGCATCGAAATATGCAAAAATTCGTATAATTTTTTAACCGTGGCCACAATATGGGCTCTAATGCTAACAAAAAAAGAATATGGGCTCCAAAAAAACCCTTAAGAATTAGCAAATGGCATGTATGCTGTTTTTCACAGATTTGAGGCTTTCCTAAAAAAAGGTTGACGCACAAGCAGTGACTGTTGGATGTCCATCGAACGGCCGTCGTGCTTCTTCAATCTATGCTCTTCCTGCTCCAGCCGCTCAAACAAGCGCCGGTGGGAGGATTGCCTGCTCCCTCCTCCCCGTGGCCGGCTGTGCTGCCGCGCAGGTCTCACCACCCCACCGTACTCCCATCGCTGGCCTAGCCATCCCTCTACTCACCCACACCTGCTGTTATTCTTCGGCGACGGCAGACGAACCAGTAAACCCTCGTACAGTCGTACCCCCCTCCGCGTGGGAAACAATTGTCGAGTCTTCCCTGCCTCCGTGCCGTTCCCATCCTAGGCCTCGCCATCGTCCACTGCCTTGGTGCTCTTGGCGTGGCCTAGTCAACGTGGTCAACGACCGACATGCATCTGAAGTGGACTGTACGTGGAGAGGCCGACAGCTGGGTCCATGGCCGCACGCAAAGAAATGCCTCCTTATTACACGCAAAATAATGATTCCTCCACCTGACATCAGGGACCCACCGAAAGGGCCTCTGTATTTCGCGAAAAAACGTTACCGCCGCTGACAGCTCGGACCCACCAGCTATATCTTCGCATGCAAGGAAGTGCCTCCTTATTACGCACAAAAAAATGAATACTCTCCCTGTTAGCTGGGACCCAGTATAGTGGCAAGCTGACTTGTGGGCCTACTAAGTTGACAGGGACGGAGGGCTTTGTCAAGTTAGTCAATATATGCACGATTCTAGCTCTCGTGATCGTACGATGTCCATCCAACAGCCGTAGTGCTTCTTCAACCTCTGTTCTTCTTGCTCCAGCCACCCAAACCAGCGCTGGTCGTGCCTCGTGCTCCTGCCTCCCATGGACGTATGCGATGTGGCGGAGGCCTCACCGCCCCCTACTACTCCCACCGCTGGCCAGGCCATCCCTCTACTCACCCACACCCACTGTTATTCTACGGCGACGGCAGCCTCACACCGCAGCGAACCAGTGAACCCTCATACTCCTCTACGCGTGGGCATCCACTGCCGCGTCTTCCCCGGCTCCGCGTCGTCCCCTTCCTAGGCCTCGCCGTTGTCCACCGCCCTAGTGCTCTCGGCGCGGCGTGGTCAACATGGTCAAGGAACGGCTTCCATCGGACATGGAATGTACATGGAGAGGCTGACAGCTGGGTCCACGGCCGTAGCAAGGAAGTGCCTCATTATTACGTGCAAAATAATTATTCCTCCACCTGACAGCGGGGACCCACCAGACAGGCCACCGTATTTCGCAAAAAAAATGTTTCCCCCTGACTGCTGGGACCCACCAGCTACACCTTCGCACGCAAGGAAGTGCGTTCGAAAAAAAAACAATTCGCCCCCCTGACTGCTGGGACCCACCAGCTACATCTTCGCACGCAAGGAAGTGCCTGACAATCGGGACCCACCTAGTCGAAGCGTGCGTAGCGTTGTCATTCTGGTCGCGAACGTGTACGTACATATATCCTGGTCGATGTAGAGGCGCGCACGTGTCGTAGTAGAGGCGCGCATGTAGCATGTACACATATGTACTGCGGCCAGGGTGCAAGAAAGAAAATACAGCCACGTACATACATGCGGGCAGGGTCTCAAACGCCTACTCGCGCATACGTACGGCCAGGGCTCGTGTACATGACTGGGTTAGAACGGAGAAACAGCGTCGTCGTCATGTTCATGGGGAGGCAGCGTCGTCGTCGTGTTCATGGGGAGGCAACGGAATGCGTCGTGTTCATGGGGAGGCAACGGAACGCGTGGGAGCCAATCGGCTAGGTCGGAACGGAATGTGTGGTCGTGTTCATCGGGAGGGCTTGGACGGAACAGGCGATGGAAACGAGGCCTGAACGGGGTCCTATTGATCGGGAGGGGTCTGGCGTATCACAAAACGGAGGAAACGGACCTCCTACGGTCGAAATGGGGGTCCTGTTGATCGGGAGGGGTGTGGCGTACCGCAAAACGGACGAAACGGACCTCCTACGGTCGAAATGGGGGTCCTGTTGATCGGGAGGGGTGTGTCGTACCGCAAAACGGACGAAACGTACATCCTACGGTCAAAACGGGGGTCCTGTTCATCGGGAGGGGTGTGGCGTACCGTAAAATGGGACTCCACGGGATACTGTTCATCTCCACCGTCGACCTCCTCCAGCCTCCACGGGCTACCGTCGACCTCCTCCAGCCTCCACGGGCCCCTGTTCATCCAGCCTCCACCGCGCGCTACTCCACCGGCTACTGTTCAACCACCCCTCCACCGTCTACTGTTCATCCATCCCTCCACACCACGAGGTCCTGTTCAACCACCCCTCCACGGGCACCCCTCCACCGTCTACTGTTCATCCAGCCATCCACCACACCGCGGGGTCCTGTTCATCCAGAGGCAACGCCAGCGCTCACTGTTA